>NC_092245.1:7734017-7836517 GCF_036320965.1 Panulirus ornatus | reverse complement strand
TGTACGAGTAGGAAGAGAGGAAAGTGATTGGTTCTCACTGAATATTGTTGTTAGGGTTGTTAGGGAGGTGAATGCAAGAGTTTTGGAAAGAGGGGCAAGTATGAAGTCTGTTGTGGATGAGAGAGCTTGGAAAGTGAGTCAGTTGTTGTTCGCTGATGTTCCAGCGCTGATGGCTGATTCGGGTGAGAAACTGCTGAAGCTGGTGACTGAGTTTGGTAAAGTGTGTGAAAGAAGAAAGCTGAGAGTAAATGTGAATAAGAGCAAGGTTATTAGGTACAGTAGGGTTGAGGGACAAGTCAATTGGGAGGTAAGTTTGAGAAGAGAAAAATTGGAGGAAGTGAAGTATTTTAGATATCTGGGAGTGAATTTGGCAGCGGATGGAACCATGGAAGCGGAAGTGAATCATAGGATGGGGGAGGTGTCAAAAGTTCAGTGAGCGTTGAAAAATGTATGGAAGTCGAGAACGTTATCTTGGAAAGCAAAAATGGGTATGCTTGAAGGAATAGTGGTTCCAACAAAGTTATATGGTTGCGAGGCGTGGGCTATAGATAGAGTTGTGCGGAGGAGGGTGGATGTGCTGGAAATGAGATGTTTGAGAACAATATGTGGTGTGAGGTGGTTTGATCAAGTAAGTAATGAAAGGGTAAGAGAGATGTGTGATAATAAAAAGAGTGTGGTTGAGAGAGCAGAAGAGGGTGTTTTGAAATGATTTAGTCACATGGAGAGAATGAGTGAGGAAAGATTGACCAAGAGGATATATTTGTCAGAGGTGGAGGGAACGAGAAGTGGGAGACCAAATTGGAGGTGGAAAGATGGAGTGAAAAAGATTTTGAGTGATCGGGGCCTGAACATGCAGGAGGGTGAAAGGCGTGCAAGGAATAGAGTGAATTGGAACGATGTGGTATACCATGGTTGACGTGCTGTCATTGGATTGAACCAGGGCATGTGAAGCGTCAGGGGTAAACCATGGAAAGTTCTGTGGGGCCTGGATGTGGAAAGGGAGCTGTGGTTTCGGTGCATTATTACATGACAGATAGAGACTGAGTGTGAACGAATGTGGCCTTTGTTGTCTTTTCCTAGCGGTATCTCCCGCGGATGCGGGGGGAAGGGGTTGTCTTTTTATGTGTGGAAGGTTGGCGACGGGAATAGATAAAAGTAGCAAGTGTGAATCATGTACATGTGTATATATGTATATGCCTATGTATGTATATATATGTATATATATATATATATATATATATATATATATATATATATATATATATATATATATATATATATATATATATATATATATATATATATATATATATATATATATATATATATATATATATATATATATATATATACTTGATTGCAGTTTCTAGCGTTAGCAAAGCAGAGCCAGGAACAGACGAAGAAAGGCCGCATCCACTCCTATCCACCGAAACCACAGCTCCCTATCCACATCCAGACCCCTCATCCAGGCCCCACAGACGTTTCCATAATTTGCCTCGTACGCTTCACATGACCTGATTCAATCCATTGATAACATGTTGACCCTTGTATATCACAATGTTCCAGCTCACTCTATCCCATGCACATCTTTCACCCTCCTGCATATTCAGGCTCTAATCACTCAAGTCATTTTCACCCCATTCTTCCATCTCCGATTCCTCTTCCTTTTCATTGTTCCCTCCACCTCTGGCACACATATCCTCTTGGTCAACCTTCCCTCACTCACTCTGTTTATGTGTCCAAACCATTTCAACACAACCTCTTCAGCTCTCTGAATGACGCTCTTCTTATTGTAACACTTCTTTCTTACCCTTTTATTACTTACTCACTCAAACTACCTCACATCACTCATTGACCTGATACATTTCATTTCCAACACATCCACATTCTGCTCACACCCTCATCTATAGCCCATGTTTGCACATATTGCTGGAACTACTATACCTTCAAACATACCCATTTTCGCCCTTCCAGATAACAACCTCTCATTCCATACATTCTCCAATCCAGAACCCTCGCCCCCTCACCTATCCAGTGACTCATTTCCGCTTCCATGATTCCATTCATAGCCATGTCGACTCCCAGGTATCTAAAACACTCCCCCTTTTTCCCCATCAACAGCGGTGTCCCTCAAGGTTCTGTCCTGTCTCCTACACTTTTTCTCCCTTTTTTTAACGATTTCCTCTCATCCATGAATAATCCAATGCACTCATACGCTGACGACTCAACGCTGCATTCATCCACATCCTTCAATTCTGCTCATTCTTCTCTCACTCGATCTGCATCTCGTCTTGACACAGCTTCCTCGATAAACTTGGGCAGGATATCTCAATGAGATAGACGAAATCTTGTTAAGTATAATGCCTCCAAGACCCAAAATCTACCCATCTCTCTATAGAAAACTCCTCACAACTCTCGTCTTTGACGCTTCTGGAATTCCACGTTTTGACTCAGTGAACCTACTTGGTATTACTGTAACATCCACTCTTTCTTGGAAACTCCACATTACAGGAATAGCTAAGTCTGCCTCTAAGAAACTAGGTGTCCTGTTTAGATGTCGAAACTTCTCTTCTGAACAGTTACTCCGTTTATAAAAGGGCTTGATCGTCCTTGTATGGATTGCTGCTCTCACATTTGGGATGGTTCTAGTCCTGCATCCTTACTTGACAGAGTTGTCTAAAGTGACCCGACTTGTAAACTGTCCCAGACTAATTTCCACACTTGATCCTCTTGCCCTAAGCCGCAATGTTGGATCACTTTCCGTCTTCTATAGGTATTACTTTGGTTTCTGCTCCCGAGAGGTGGCTGCCTGTGTGCCCCCACCACTAGCTAGACCATGCAATACTCAGCCAGCTGCTGCGTCACATGATTACTGTGGGGCCATCAGCAACTCAAGGGTGGGCCGCTTTGAACCTGCATCTTTCCCTACGCATCGAAGCTTTGGAACTCTACCTTTCCATGTTTTTCCCAATAACTATAATCTGCCACGTTTCAAAAGACGTCTTTCACTTCTTCCAAAATTCGTAAATGCTTTCCCTTGCCTTTTTTTTCGTTGCATACTTATCTCTATATTTCAATTAAGGCCCAGCCTTGATGTGGACTTTTGTTCGTGACTGGAGCCTTAAACATAAAAAGAAATTCTTCCACTTTCCCTCCATCTAAACTCACAGCCCATCTAAATTGTCCCTCTCCCTTTCTAACCCTAAATAAACTTGTATTTATTCACATTTACACTCAACTTCCTCCTTTCACACACTCTTCCAAACTCATTTACCAATTTTTAAAGTTTCTCAGTCGTTTCTTCCACCAATGCTGTGTCATCAGCAAACAACAACCGACTCACTTCTCAGGCCTCCTCATTCCCTTCAGACCGCGTGCTCGCTCCTTTCTTATCACTCATTCCGTAAACAAATTAAAGTCATGATGACATCACACACCCCTGGCACAGACCAACCTCCACCTGAAACACTTTACTCTCCTCTCTTCCTACTCGTACACATGACTTTCAGCCTTGATGAAAAAAAAATTCACTGCTTCTGGCCCCTTTCCTCCCACGCCATATATTCTTAAAACCCTCCACAAGGCATCTCTGTCAACCCTATCATATGACTTCTCAAGATCAATTAATGCTGCAAACAAACCTTTTTGATTATCTAAGTATTTCTCACACACATTTTCTAAAGTAAACACCTGGTCCACACATCCTCTTCCACTTCTGAAACCACATTGCTCTTCCCCCATCTAATGCTCTGTACATGCCTTGACCGTCTCAATCAATGTCTTAGCATACAACTTACCAGGTGTACTCAAACTTATGACTACGAAATTCAGATAATCATCTTCATCCCCCTTGGCTCTAAACAATGGCACCAAACGTATTACGCCAATCCGCAGGCACTGCACCATGATCCACACATACATTGACAAGCCTGACTAACCAATCAACAACTCAGTCACCCATTTTCTTAAGAATTCAACAACAATACCATCCACTCCAGCCGCCTTGCCATATTCCATCTTACTTAAGGATTTCACCTCGTTTCTCTCTTCGCCAAACCACTCTCCATGACTCTCACGTCGCATCCCACCTCAACCAAAACACCCTGTATCTGCCACTCTATCATCAAACATATTCAATAGTCTTCCCAAACTCTCTCCATCTCCTCCTCACTTCATCACTACCTTGTGTCACTTCCCCTTTGCACCCATCACCGACGTTCCCATTCGTTCCTTTGTTTTTCGCACATTATCAACATCTCATTCTCCCTGAAATTTCCAGCTACTCTCACTCCAACTCTCATTTGCCCTCTTCTTCATCCCCTCCACTTTTTCTCTTTACTTGCCGTTTTCTCTCATACATCTCCCAATCATTCGCACGCCTTCCCTGTAAGTACCTCCCATATACCTCTCTTTTTTCTTTCACTAGAAACTTTACTTCATCATCCCATCACTCACTGCCCTTAATAATCTGCCCACCTCCCATCTTATGCATGCCAAGCAGTGTTTCCCATTCTTCTCCCCCTCCTCTGCCTTCAACTACTTTAACCTTTCGTCATTTTCAGTAAATCTCTTCTGATATTTCTTCACACACGTCGCTTTCCTAAGCTCACTTACTCACACTACTCTTCTCACCCACAATGTTTCCTCTCACAAAAACTTCCTGATGGTCGACTGCTGACTCCCTTGCCCACATGACTCATTGTTAGTGACTTGACCTCGATTATGTGAAAAACTTGCATGGCAATAGTAAGCTAATGACCTGGTCCCACTGACGCAATTACCTGACCCTAGTGATCCTGGCCTCAATAACGTAACGACCTGGCCCGTGGTGCAACAACCTGACCCCAGTGACGCAACGGTCTGGCCCCAGCGACGCAACTGGCCCCAGTGACGCAACGGTCTGGCCCCAGCGACGCAACTGACCCCAGTGACGCAACGGTCTGGCCCCAGCGACGCAACTGGCCCCAGTGACGCAACGATCTGGCCCCAGTGACGCAACGATCTGGCCTCAGTGATGCAATAACCTAACCTGATGAAGCAACAACCTGGCCCCCACATAGACAATGAAGTAGATCGGCTGTACCTGTGACACTTGGATGTTGGCATGACCTTGTCCTGGTGATGGAATGACCTGGTGTGGTAGACGGCCTATCCACCCACCTGGTCTGGCGTGGTGGGTAGCTGGACCATCCGCCCACCTGGTCTGGTGTGGTGGGTAGCTGGACCATCCGCCCACCTGGTCTGGTGTGGTGGGTAGCTGGACCATCCACCAACCTGGTCTGGCGTGGTGGGTAGCTGGACCATCCGCCCACCTGGTCTGGCGTGGTGGGTAGCTGGACCATCCACCCACCTGGTCTGGTGTGGTGGGTAGCTGGACCATCCGCCCACCTGGTCTGGCGTGGTGGGTAGCTGGACCATCCGCCCACCTGGTCTGGTGTGGTGGGTAGCTGGACCATCCGCCCACCTGGTCTGGTGTGGTGGGTAGCTGGACCATCCACCTACCTGGTCTGGCGTGGTGGGTAGCTGGACCATCCGCCCACCTGGTCTGGCGTGGTGGGTAGCTGGACCATCCACCCACCTGGTCTGGTGTGGTGGGTAGCTGGACCATCCACCTACCTGGTCTGGCGTGGTGGGTAGCTGGACCATCCGCCCACCTGGTCTGGCGTGGTGGGTAGCTGGACCATCCGCCCACCTGGTCTGGTGTGGTGGGTAGCTGGACCATCCGCCCACCTGGTCTGGTGTGGTGGGTAGCTGGACCATCCACCTACCTGGTCTGGCGTGGTGGGTAGCTGGACCATCCGCCCACCTGGTCTGGTGTGGTGGGTAGCTGGACCATCCGCCCACCTGGTCTGGTGTGGTGGGTAGCTGGACCATCCACCTACCTGGTCTGGCGTGGTGGGTAGCTGGACCATCCGCCCACCTGGTCTGGCGTGGTGGGTAGCTGGACCATCCACCCACCTGGTCTGGTGTGGTGGGTAGCTGGACCATCCACCTACCTGGTCTGGCGTGGTGGGTAGCTGGACCATCCGCCCACCTGGTCTGGCGTGGTGGGTAGCTGGACCATCCACCCACCTGGTCTGGTGTGGTGGGTAGCTGGACCATCCACCCACCTGGTCTGGCGTGGTGGGTAGCTGGACCATCCGCCCACCTGGTCTGGTGTGGTGGGTAGCTGGACCATCCGCCCACCTGGTCTGGTGTGGTGGGTAGCTGGACCATCCACCCACCTGGTCTGGCGTGGTGGGTAGCTGGACCATCCACCCACCTGGTCTGTTGTGGTGGGTAGCTGGACCATCCACCCACCTGGTCTGGCATGGTGGATGGCTGGACCATCCACCCACCTGGTCTGGCATGGTGGATAGCTGGACCATCCACCCAACTGGTCTGGCGTGGTGGGTAGCTGGACCATCCGCCCACCTGGTCTGTTGTGGTGGGTAGCTGGACCATCCGCCCACCTGATCTGGTGTGGTGGGTAGCTGGACCATCCACCCACCTGGTCTGGCATGGTGGATAGCTGGACCATCCACCCACCTGGTCTGGCATGGTGGATAGCTGGACCATCCACCCACCTGGTCTGGCGTGGTGGGTATCTGGACCATCCGCCCACCTGGTCTGGTGTGGTGGGTAGCTGGACCATCCGCCCACCTGGTCTGGTGTGGTGGGTAGCTGGACCATCCGCCCACCTGGTCTGGCGTGGTTGGTAGCTGGACCATCCACCCACCTGGTCTGGTGTGGTGGGTAGCTGGACCATCCACCCACCTGGTCTGGCGTGGTGGGTAGCTGGACCATCCACCCACCTGGTCTGGCGTGGTTGGTAGCTGGACCATCCGCCCACCTGGTCTGGTGTGGTGGGTAGCTGGACCATCCGCCCACCTGGTCTGGCGTGGTGGGTAGCTGGACCATCCACCCACCTGGTCTGGCGTGGTGGGTAGCTGGACCATCCACCCACCTGGTCTGGTGTGGTGGGTAGCTGGACCATCCACCCACCTGGTCTGGCGTGGTTGGTAGCTGGACCATCCACCCACCTGGTCTGGCGTGGTTGGTAGCTGGACCATCCGCCCACCTGGTCTGGTGTGGTGGGTAGCTGGACCATCCACCCACCTGGTCTGGCTGTGGTGGGTAGCTGGACCATCCACCCACCTGGTCTGGCGTGGTGGGTAGCTGGACCATCCACCCACCTGGTCTGGTGTGGTGGGTAGCTGGACCATCCACCCACCTGGTCTGGTGTGGTGGGTAGCTGGACCATCCACCCACCTGGTCTGGCGTGGTGGGTAGCTGGACCATCCACCCACCTGGTCTGGTGTGGTGGGTAGCTGGACCATCCGCCCACCTGGTCTGGTGTGGTGGGTAGCTGGACCATCCACCCACCTGGTCTGGTGTGGTGGGTAGCTGGACCATCCACCCACCTGGTCTGGCGTGGTTGGTAGCTGGACCATCCACCCACCTGGTCTGGTGTGGTGGGTAGCTGGACCATCCACCCACCTGGTCTGGTGTGGTGGGTAGCTGGACCATCCGCCCACCTGGTCTGGTGTGGTGGGTAGCTGGACCATCCACCCACCTGGTCTGGTGTGGTGGGTAGCTGGACCATCCACCCACCTGGTCTGGTGTGGTGGGTAGCTGGACCATCCACCCACCTGGTCTGGTGTGGTGGGTAGCTGGACCATCCACCCACCTGGTCTGGCGTGTTGGGTAGCTGGACCATCCACCCACCTGGTCTGGCGTGGTGGGTAGCTGGACCATCCACCCACCTGGTCTGGTGTGGTGGGTAGCTGGACCATCCGCCCACCTGGTCTGGTGTGGTGGGTAGCTGGACCATCCACCCACCTGGTCTGGCGTGGTGGGTAGCTGGACCATCCACCCACCTGGTCTGGTGTGGTGGGTAGCTGGACCATCCGCCCACCTGGTCTGGTGTGGTGGGTAGCTGGACCATCCGCCCACCTGGTCTGGTGTGGTGGGTAGCTGGACCATCAGCCCACCTGGTCTGGCTGTGGTGGGTAGCTGGACCATCCACCCACCTGGTCTGGTGTGGTGGGTAGCTGGACCATCCGCCCACCTGGTCTGGTGTGGTGGGTAGCTGGACCATCCACCCACCTGGTCTGGTGTGGTGGGTAGCTGGACCATCCGCCCACCTGGTCTGGTGTGGTGGGTAGCTGGACCATCCACCCACCTGGTCTGGTGTGGTGGGTAGCTGGACCATCCGCCCACCTGGTCTGGTGTGGTGGGTAGCTGGACCATCAGCCCACCTGGTCTGATGTGGTGGGTAGCTGGACTATCCACCCACCTGGTCTGGCGTGGTTGGTAGCTGGACCATCCGCCCACCTGGTCTGGTGTGGTGGGTAGCTGGACCATCCACCCACCTGGTCTGGTGTGGTGGGTAGCTGGACCATCCGCCCACCTGGTCTGGTGTGGTGGGTAGCTGGACCATCCACCCACCTGGTCTGGTGTGGTGGGTAGCTGGACCATCCGCCCACCTGGTCTGGTGTGGTGGGTAGCTGGACCATCCACCCACCTGGTCTGGTGTGGTGGGTAGCTGGACCATCCACCCACCTGGTCTGGCGTGGTTGGTAGCTGGACCATCCACCCACCTGGTCTGGCGTGGTTGGTAGCTGGACCATCCGCCCACCTGGTCTGGTGTGGTGGGTAGCTGGACCATCCGCCCACCTGGTCTGGTGTGGTGGGTAGCTGGACCATCCACCCACCTGGTCTGGCGTGGTGGGTAGCTTGGACCATCCACCCAGCTGGTCTGGCGTGGTGGGTAGCTGGACCATCCGCCCACCTGGTCTGGTGTGGTGGGTAGCTGGACCATCCGCCCACCTGGTCTGGCGTGGTGGGTAGCTGGACCATCCGCCCACCTGGTCTGGCGTGGTGGGTAGCTGGACCATCCGCCCACCTGGTCTGGCGTGGTTGGTAGCTGGACCATCCACCCACCTGGTCTGGTGTGGTGGGTAGCTGGACCATCCACCCACCTGGTCTGGCGTGGTGGGTAGCTGGACCATCCACCCACCTGGTCTGGCGTGGTGGGTAGCTGGACCATCCGCCCACCTGGTCTGGTGTGGTGGGTAGCTGGACCATCCGCCCACCTGGTCTGGTGTGGTGGGTAGCTGGACCATCCACCCACCTGGTCTGGCGTGGTGGGTAGCTGGACCATCCGCCCACCTGGTCTGGTGTGGTGGGTAGCTGGACCATCCACCCACCTGGTCTGGTGTGGTGGGTAGCTGGACCATCCGCCCACCTGGTCTGGCGTGGTGGGTAGCTGGACCATCCGCCCACCTGGTCTGGTGTGGTGGGTAGCTGGACCATCCACCCACCTGGTCTGGTGTGGTGGGTAGCTGGACCATCCTCCCACCTGGTCTGGCGTGGTGGGTAGCTGGACCATCCGCCCACCTGGTCTGGTGTGGTGGGTAGCTGGACCATCCGCCCACCTGGTCTGGTGTGGTGGGTAGCTGGACCATCCACCCACCTGGTCTGGCGTGGTGGGTTTGTTGTGGACCATCCACCCACCTGGTCTGGTGTGGTGGGTAGCTGGACCATCCGACCCACCTGGTCTGGTGTGGTGGGTAGCTGGACCATCCGCCCACCTGGTCTGGGTGGTGGGTAGCTGGACCATCCGACCCACTGGTCTGGTGTGGTGGGTAGCTGGACCATCCACCCACTGGTCGGGTATGGGGTAGCTGGACCATCCACCCACCTGGTCTGGTGTGGTGGGTAGCTGGACCATCCGCCCACCTGGTCTGTGTGGTGGGTAGCTGGACATCCACCCACCTGGTCTGGCGTGGTTGGTAGCTGGACCATCCCCCACCTGGTCTGGTGTGGTGGGTAGCTGGACCATCCACCCACTGGTCTGGTGTGGTGGGTAGCTGGACCATCCGCCCACCTGGTTCTGTGTGGTGGGTAGCTGGACCATCCACCCACCTGGTCTGGCTGTGGTGGGTAGCTGGACCATCCGCCCACCTGGTCTGGTGTGGTGGGTCGTTGGACCATCCACCCACTTGGTCTGGTGTGGTGGGTAGCTGGACCATTCGCCCACCTGGTCTGGCGTGGTGGGTAGCTGGACCATCCGCCCACCTGGTCTGGCGTGGTGGATAGCTGGACCATCCACCCACCTGGTCTGGTGTGGTGGGTAGCTGGACCATCCACCCACCTGGTCTGGTGTGGTTGGTAGCTGGACCATCCACCCACCTGGTCTGGTGTGGTGGGTTGCTGGACCATCCGCCCACCTGGTCTGGTGTGGTGGGTAGCTGGACCATCCGCCCACCTGGTCTGGTGTGGTGGATAGCTGGACCATCCACCCACCTGGTCTGGTGTGGTGGGTAGCTGGACCATCCACCCACCTGGTCTGGTGTGGTGGGTAGCTGGACCATCCGCCCACCTGGTCTGGAGTGGTGGGTAGCTGGACCATCCGCCCACCTGGTCTGGTGTGGTGGGCAGCTGGACCATCCACCCACCTGGTCTGGTGTGGTGGGTAGCTGGACCATCCACCCACCTGGTCTGGTGTGGTGGGTTGCTGGACCATCCGCCCACCTGGTCTGGCGTGATGGGTAGCTGGACCATACGCCCACCTGGTCTGGTGTGGTGGGTAGCTGGACCATCCGCCCACCTGGTCTGGTGTGGTTGGTAGCTGGACCATTCGCCCACCTGGTCTGGTGTGGTGGGTAGCTGGACCATCCACCCACCAGGTCTGGTGTGGTGGGTAGCTGGACCATCCACCCATCTGGTCTGGCGTGGTGGGTAGCTGGACCATCCACCCACCTGGTCTGGCGTGGTGGGTAGCTGGACCATCCGCCCACCTGGTCTGGCGTGAGACACGAAGTATTGACGACCAGATCAATAATTGACACACAGGAAGTCATCGACCTTGGGAAGCAGACGACTGTGCTTCCTGCCTCCTGTACCCTCCTGCTTCCTGCCTCCTGTACCCTCCTGCTTCCTGCCTCCTGTACCCTCCTGCTTCCTGCCTCCTGTACCCTCCTGCTTCCTGCCTCCTGTACCCTCCTGCTTCCTGCCTCCCGTACCCTGTTGCTCCTTGCCACCTCCACACTGTGTTTCCTGCATCCTGTAAACCGCTGTATCCTTTCTCTTGTACCCTAGAGAGAGATGGGTTATTATTGGTGCTTATGCACCTGGTTATGAGAAGAAAGATCATGAGAAGCAAATGTTTTTGGAGCAGCTGAGTGAGTGTGTCAGCAGTTTTAGTGTACGAGACAGGGTATAAGTGATGGGTGATTTCAATGGAAAGGTGATTAGTGTGGTAGTTGAGGGTATAGTTGGTGTACATGGCGTATTCAGTGTTGTAAAAGGAAATGGTGAAGAGCTTGTGGATTTGTGTGCTGAAGAAAGAATTGTGATTGTGAATACCTGGTTTAAAAAGAGAGATACATACAAGCATACCTATGTGAGAAGGAGAGATGTCAAAGGGCATTATTAGATTACGTGTTAATTGATGGGAGTGTAAAAGAGAGACTTTTGGATGTTAATGTGCTGAGAGGGGATGTCTGATCACTATCTTGTGGAGGCGAAGGTGAAGATTTATGGAGATTATCAAAAAAAAAGGAGATATATTTAGGGAAGCAGTGATGGCATATGCAAAAGATGCATGTGGCATGAGAAAGGTGAGAGGTGGGCAGATTAGAAAGGTTAGTGAGTGGTGGAATAAATTGGTAAAGTTTGTCAGTGAAAGAGAAAGAGAGAAGTTTGGACGTTACTTACAAGAAAGGAGTGCAAACGATTGCAAAATGTATAAGAGAAAGCGGCAGGAGGTCAAGAGAAAGGTGCAAGGGTTGAAAAAGAGGGCAAATGAGAACTGAGATGAGAGAGTATCAATATGTTTTTAGGAAGAATAAACAGATATTTTGGAAGGAGGTAAATAAAGTGCATAAGACAAGAGAACAAATGGGAACATCGGTGAAGGCAAATGGGGAGGTAAAAACAAGTAGTGATAAAGTGAGAAGGAGATGGAGTGAGTGTTTTGAAGGTTTACTGAATGTGATGACCGACAGAGTGACAGATATAGGGTGTTTTGTTCGGGGTGGTGTGCGAAGTGGGAGGGTCAGGGAGAATGGTCTGCTGAAGAGAGAGGAGGTGAAAAAAGCCTTGCGGAAGATGAAATCCGGCAAAGCGGCGGGGTTTGGATGGTATTGGAGTAGAATTTATTAAGAAAGGTGGTGACTGTGTTGTTGATTGGTTGGTAAGGATATTCAGTGTGTGTATGGTTCATGGTGAAGTGCCTGAGGATTGACGGAATGCATGCACAGTGCCATTGTGCAAAGGCAAACGGGATAATGGCGAGTGTTCAAACTACAGAGGCATAAGTTTGTTGATTGTCCGATTGTCCAAGACAGACAACGAGCGTATCATAAACTTATTACCTTGACAAGAAGGTGAATTGTTTACCAATTTTATCAACAATAAAGTTATCTAATTTGTATAGACCTTCACTAACATTAAGGTTATAATTCTTTGTGTATTTGATAACAGAAGATTCAATGATATTTCTCGTGGTACTAGAGTTACAGTTAATAACTGAGATGGCATTAGTCCAGTCAATACAATGATCATAGTTTTTAACGTGATTAAACAAGGCATTTGATTCTTGTTCCGTTGTTATACTATATTTATGTTGCTTAAGTCTAACAGAAAGATCCTTACCAGTTTGCCCAACATAAAACTTATCACAATTTCCACATGGCACTTTATAGATGCATCCAGGAGAATTTTCTGGTGAATTCCTGATTAAGATATTCTTTATAGTATTACTGTTGCTGAAGGGAACATTTACATTAAAGGATTTAAGCAACGCGGGAAGTAAAATAAAACTATTATTAAAAGGGAGAACTAAAAGATTCTTGGTGTCAATGGGAGGTTTGGGCTCAACTCTATAAGATTATTTCTTTGCTAACTTAAGGGATTTATCAATGAAAGATCTAGGGTACTTTAACTTAGATCAATTAGAATATTTCTTTTCAAACTCATCATCAATAAACTGGACTGCACACCTGCTGGGAAGTGAATGTCTGGCAGCCTCGACCAGACCCCAGTCTCTACCCCTGCACACCTGCTGGGAAGTGAATGTCTGGCAGCATGAACCTGTCACTGGTCCTCCTCCGGCACACATGCCTGACACACTGGAGATGCCAGACGCCAACAAACATTAAAGATGATACGACACTTGGCTCGCCTGAGACGGTCTGTCTGTCTCTCGTCTGTCTGTCTGTCTGTCTTTCTGTCTGTCTCTCGACTATCTGTCTGTCTGTCTGTTTGTTTCACTTCTCCAGATGTTTATGATCACATTTGATGATTTATGCATTATGGTCTCATACATACATGGCAGGTCTTCAAATATCATACCACAAATGCTACACCTCGTCTTAATGACCTTCATCAAAAATACGGAACCTCCATCAATTATGTGTCACTCGAAATGATCAAATTGTAATGATAGACTCTGATGTCTATCAGATTAGAAGCCTAGATTCATAGTCTCAAACGTCTTTAGAAATATCTTTAGAAACCAGATCCTGTGATAGCCATCAATAGCCACAGGTCATGTGATAGCCATGAATAGCCACAGTTCATGTGGTAGCCATCAATAGCCACATTTCATGTGGTAGCCATCAATAGCCACAGTTCATGTGGTAGCCATCAATAGCCACAGATCGTGTGGTAGCCATGAATAGCCACAGGTCATGTGGTAGCCATCAATAGCCACAGATCGTGTGGTAGCCATGAATAGCCACAGGTCGTGTGGTAGCCATCAATAGCCACAGGTCGTGTGGTAGCCATGAATAGCCACAGGTCGTGTGGTAGCCATCAATAGCCACAGGTCTTGTGGTAGCCATCAATAGCCACAGATCGTGTGGTAGCCATCAATAGCCACAGGTCATGTGGTAGCCATGAATAGCCACAGGTCGTGTGGTAGCCACCAATAGCCACAGATCGTGCGGTAGCCATCAATAGCCACAGGTCGTGTGGTAGCCATCAATAGCCACAGGTCGTGCGGTAGCCATCAATAGCCACAGGTCGTGTGGTAGCCATCAATAGCCACAGGTCGTGTGGTAGCCATCAATAGCCACAGGTCATGTGGTAGCCATCAATAGCCACAGGTCTTGTGGTAGCCATCAATAGCCACAGGTCGTGTGGTAGCCATCAATAGCCACAGGTCGTGTGGTAGCCATCAATAGCCACAGGTCGTGTGGTAGCCATCAATAGCCACAGGTCTTGTGTTAGCCATGAATAGCCACAGGTCGTAAGGTAGCCATCAATAGCCACAAGCCATGTGGTAGCCATCAATAGCCACAGGTCGTGTGGTAGCCATCAATAGCCACAGGTCGTGTGGTAGCCATCAATAGCCACAGGTCGTGTGGTAGCCATCAATAGCCACAGGTCGTAAGGTAGCCATCAATAGCCACAGGTCGTGAGGGCCGTCTGTATGTGTGCCAGTGTTGCCTGTGGTGTGCACGTCACAAGGTTTATATAAAGCATTGCAGACAGTCTGGCCAGCTTGAAGATGCTCAGTCGCCTCCCAGACACATCTCCGGCTATATACACTGATTGCTATAGAAACTGCTTACTACAGTAACTCCTTACTGTATAAACTTCTTACTATATAATCTGTATGCTATATAAACTGCTTGCTATATAAACTCATTGCAATATTAACTTCTAATCATATAAACAGCTTGCTGTGTGAAGTGATACCTATATAACTGCTTGCTATGTAAACTGCTTGTTATATAAACAAATAGTTAAATAATCTGTATGCTATATAATTTGTTTTCTATATAAATTACTTAATGTATACAGTGATTCCTATGTTAACTCTTTCCTATATAGATTACCTGCTATATAATTTTCTTGCTATAATAATTTCTACCTATATAAACTGCTTGCTATACTAACTTCTCGCTTTATGATCTGGAGGCCATATAAACCGGTGTGTTATGGCGAAGGCACTGCCTAGTGTGTCATGGTTAGGTACTGTCTGTTGTGTTGTGGTCAGGTACTGTCTGGTGTGTTATGGTTAGGTACTGTCTGTTGTGTTGTGGTGAGGTACTATCCGGTGTGTTGTGCTGAGGTACTGTCTGGTGTGTTGTGGTGAGATACTGTCTGGTGTGTTGTGCTGAGGCACTGTCTATGTGTTGTGCTGAGGTACTGTCTGGTGTGTTGTGCTGAGGTACTGTCTGGTGTGTTGTGGTGAGATACTGTCTGGTGTGTTGTGCTAAGGTACTGTCTATGTGTTGTGCTGAGGTACTGTCTGGTGTGTTGTGCTGAGGTACTGTCTGGTGTGTTGTGGTGAGATACTGTCTGGTGTGTTGTGCTGAGGTACTGTCTGGTGTATTGTGGTGAGGTACTGTCTTGTGTGTTGTAGTGAGGTACTGTCGATGTGTTGTGGTGAGGCACTGTCTTGTGTGTTGTGATGAGGTACTGTCTGGTGTGTTGTGGTGAGGTACTGTCTTGTGTGTTGGTGAGGTACTGTCTGGTGTGTTGTAGCGACGTACTGTCTGATGTGTTGTGGTGAGGTACTGTCTAGTGTGTTGTAGAGGTCGCCTGGTGTGTTCTACTAAGGAAGAGAGTGTCTGGTGTGTTGTGGTGAGGTACTGTCTAGTGTGTTGTAGAGGTCGCTTGGTGTGTTCTACTAAGGAAGAGAGTGTCTGGTGTGTTGTGGTGAGGTACTGTCTAGTGTGTTGTAGAGGTCGCCTGGTGTGTTCTACTAAGGAAGAGACTGTCTGATGTGTTGTGGTGAGGTACTGTCTAGTGTGTTGTCGAGGTCGCCTGGTGTGTTCTGCTAAGGAAGAGAGTGTCTGGTGTGTTGTGGTGAGGTACTGTCTAGTGTGGTGTAGAGGTCGCTTGGTGTGTTCTACTAAGGAAGAGAGTGTCTGGTGTGTTGTGGTGAGGTACACTCTAGTGTGTTGTAGAGGTCACCTGGTGTGTTCTACTAAGGAAGAGAGTGTCTGGTGTGTTGTGGTGAGGTACTGTCTAGTGTGTTGTAGAGGTCGCCTGGTGTGTTCTACTAAGGAAGAGAGTGTCTGGTGTGTTGTGGTAAGGTACTGTCTAGTGTGTTGTAGAGGTCGCCTGGTGTGTTCTACTAAGGAAGAGAGTGTCTGGTGTGTTGTGGTGAGGTACTGTCTAGTGTGTTGTAGAGGTCGCCTGGTGTGTTCTACTAAGGAAGAGAGTGTCTGGTGTGTTGTGGTGAGGTACTGTCTAGTGTGTTGTAGAGGTCGCCTGGTGTGTTCTACTAAGGAAGAGAGTGTCTGGTGTGTTGTGGTGAGGTACTGTCTAGTGTGTTGTAGAGGTCGCCTGGTGTGTTCTACTAAGGAAGAGAGTGTCTGGTGTGTTGTGGTGAGGCACTGTCTAGTGTGTTGTAGAGGTCGCCTGGTGTGTTCTACTAAGGAAGAGAATGTCTGGTGTGTTGTGGTGAGGTACTGTCTAGTGTGTTGTAGAGGTCGCCTGGTGTGTTCTACTAAGGAAGAGAGTGTCTGATGTGTTGTGGTGAGGTACTGTCTAGTGTGTTGTAGAGGTCGCTTGGTGTGTTCTACTAAGGAAGAGAGTGTCTGATGTGTTGTGGTGAGGTACTGTCTAGTGTGTTGTCGAGGTCGCCTGGTGTGTTCTATTAAGGAAGAGAGTGTCTGATGTGTTGTGGTGAGGTACTGTCTAGTGTGTTGTAGAGGTCGCCTGGTGTGTTCTACTAAGGAAGAGAGTGTCTGATGTGTTGTGGTGAGGTACTGTCTAGTGTGTTGTAGAGGTCGCCAGGTGTGTTCTACTAAGGAGGAGAGTGTCTGGTGTGTTGTGGTGAGGTACTGTCTAGTGTGTTGTAGAGGTCGCCTGGTGTGTTCTACTAAGGAAGAGAGTGTCTGGTGTGTTGGAACGAAGTAGATGTTGTCTGATGTGTTGTTGTGAGGGAGAAACTCTGGACAGGTGAAGGTTGTTGTGCCACCACTGGACCGGTGCAGGTTGTGTCAGTACCACTGGACCGGTGCAGGTTATGTCAGTACCACTGGACCGGTGGAGGTTGTATCAGTACCACTGGACCGGTGCAGGTTGTGTCAATACCACTAGACCGGTGCAGGTTGTGTCAGTACCACTGGACCGTTGCAGGTTGTGCTTGTACCACTGGACCGGTGCAGGTTGTTCTTGTACCACTGGACCGGTGATCCTATATGATCTATGTTATCCACATATAACAGTATACCAAGTATGACAACCATATACCAACACACGTCCACAAGAAGGATGGAGGTGGAAACTATGACAACATGAACCACGTCTGAGCTGACAACATAAGCCACCTTTGAGCTGACAATATGGTCCACGTCAGAGCTGACAACATGGGCCACCTCCGGTAGAAATGATGTAAGCAGTGGGCGGCCATGGCCACAGTTCAGGTGGAGCCTGATAACCCCTGTGTACCGTGGCCGGCCAGGGGGCGGGCCAGCCCTGCTGCCGGGACATGACGCCACACTCCACCCTCCCCTACCACACTCCACCAACCCCTACCACACTCCACAAACCCCTACCACGCTCCACAAACCCCTACCACATTCCAGACTATCATACCACACCCCACACTCCCCTACCACACTCCACCCTCCCCTACTACACTCCACCTACCCCTACCACACTCCACCAACCCCTTACCACACCCCAGACTATCCTACCACACCCCCAACGTCCCCTACCACATTCCACCCTCCCCTACCACACTCCACTCTCCCTTACCACACTCCAGCTTCCCCTACCACACTCCAGACTATACTACGACACCTCACCCTCCCCTACCACACCTTACTCTCCCCTACCACAACCCAGCCTATCCTCCCACACCCCAGACTATCCTATCACACCCTACCCTCCCCTACCACTCCCCAGTCCATCCTACCATACCCCATCCTCCCCTACCACACCCCAGTCTATCCTACCACACCACACCCTCCCCTACCACTCCCCCGTCTATCCTACCACACCCCAGCCTCCTCTACCACACCCCAGCCTCCTCTGCCACACCCCAGCCTCCTCTGCCACACCCCAGCAGATCAGGTCGCCACCATCAGTCCTCCACAAGAGGTTAGAAAACGTGTATGTGATACACCACTGGTGCTGCAGGTCAGCTGGACACATGCACAGCAGGAACGGACCGGCTACACCACTGGTGCTGCAGGTCAGCTGAACACATGCACAGCAAGAACGGACCGGCTACACCACTGGTGCTGCAGGTCAGCTGAACACATGCACAGCAGGAACGGACCGGCTACACCACTGGTGCTGCAGGTCAGCTGAACACATGCACAGCAGGAACGGACCGGCTACACCACTGGTGCTGCAGGTCAGCTGAACACATGCACAGCAGGAACGGACCGGCTACACCACTGGTGCTGCAGGTCAGCTGAACACATGCACAGCAGGAACGGACCGGCTACACCACTGGTGCTGCAGGTCAGCTGAACACATGCACAGCAGGAACGGACCGGCTACACCACTGGTGCTGCAGGTCAGCTGAACACATGCACAGCAGGAACGGACCGGCTACACCACTGGTGCTGCAGGTCTGCTGAACACATGCACAGCAGGAACGGACCGGCTACACCACTGGTGCTGCAGGTCAGCTGGACACATGCACAGCAGGAACGGACCGGCTACACCACTGGTGCTGCAGGTCAGCTGAACACATGCACAGCAGGAACGGACCGGCTACACCACTGGTGCTGCAGGTCAGCTGAACACATGCACAGCAGGAACGGACCAGCTACACCACTGGTGCTGCAGGTCAGCTGGACACATGCACAGCAGGAACGGACCGGCTACACCACTGGTGCTGCAGGTCAGCTGGACACATGCACAGCAGGAACGGACCGGCTACACCTCTGGTGCTGCAGGTCAGCTGGACACATGCACAGCAGGAACGGACCGGCTACACCACTGGTGCTGCAGGTCAGCTGAACACATGCACAGTAGGAACGGACCGGCTACACCACTGGTGCTGCAGGTCAGCTGAACACATGCACAGTAGGAACGGACCAGCGGCTTCCTCACCAAGGTACAGGACGCATGGCATCAGACGTGACCAGGAAAATGACATGAATCCTGATCATGTCAGAACCAGGTGGTCACCTCAACTACATGAACACCAGCCATCACTCACTCTCACACTCACACTCTCACTCACACACTCACACTCTCACTCACACACTCACACTCTCACTCACACACTCACAATCTCACTCCCACGCTCACACTCTCCCTTCTACACTCACACTCTCACGCTCACACTTTCGTTTCCACTCTCTCTCTCTCTCTCTCTCTCTCTCTCTCTCTCTCTCTCTCTCTCTCTCTCTCTCTCTCTCTCTCTCTCTCTCTCTCTCTCTCTCTCTCTCTCTCTCTCTCTCTCTCACACACACTCTCACTACCACGCTCACACTCTCACTACCACGCTGACACTCTCACTCCCACACTCACTCACTATTCCCACACTCACACACCCACTCCCACGCTCACACTCTCATTCCTACGCTCACATTCTCCCCCCCACGCTCACACTCACTCCCACGCTCATACTTGCTCACACTCTCCCTCCTACACTCACGCTCTCACTCACGCTCATACTTTCGTTTCCACTCTCTCTCTCTCTCTCTCTCTCTCTCTCTCTCTCTCTCTCTCTCTCTCTCTCTCTCTCTCTCTCTCTCTCTCTCTCTCTCTCTCTCTCTCTCTCTTACCCTCCCACGCACACACTCTCGCAAACACGCTCACATTCTCACTCCCACGCTCACACTCTCACTCCTACTCTCTCTCTCTCTCTCTCTCTCTCTCTCTCTCTCTCTCTCTCTCTCTCTCTCTCTCTCTCTCTCTCTCTCTCTCTCTCTCTCTCTCTCTCTCTCTTACCCTCCCACGCACACACTCTCGCTAACACGCTTACACTCTCACTCCCACGCTCACACTCTCACTCCTACGCTCATACTCTCCCTCCCAAGCTCATATTCTCATTTCTATGCTCACACAGCCACTCCCACGCTCACACTCTCACTCCCACACACTGCGAATGACCTGCAGCATTATGAAGGACACATGACCCTGTGGGCGGCTTGGTGAAGCATGAATGACCCGGTACATCATGAATGACCCGGTACAGCATGAATGACCCGGTACATCATGAATGACCCGGTACAGCATGAATGACCCGGTACAGCATGAATGACCCGGTACATCATGAATGACTCGGTACAGCATGAATGACCCGGTACATCATGAATGACCCGGTACAGCATGAATGACCCGGTACAGCATGAATGACCCGGTACAGCATGAATGACCCGGTACATCATGAATGACCCGGTACAGCATGAATGACCCGGTACATCATGAATGACCCGGTACAGCATGAATGACCCGGTACAGCATGAATGACCCGGTACAGCATGAATGACCCGGTACAGCATGAATGACCCGGTACATCATGAATGACCCGGTACATCATGAATGACCCGGTACAGCATGAATGACCCGGTACAGCATGAATGACCCGGTACATCATGAATGACCCGGTACATCATGAATGACCCGGTACATCATGAATGACCCGGTACAGCATGAATGACCCGGTACAGCATGAATGACCCGGTACATCATGAATGACCCGGTACATCATGAATGACCCGGTACAGCATGAATGACCCGGTACAGCATGAATGACCCGGTACATCATGAATGACCCGGTACATCATGAATGACCCGGTACAGCATGAATGACCCGGTACATCATGAATGACCCGGTACAGCATGAATGACCCGGTACATCATGAATGACCCGGTACAGCATGAATGACCCGGTACATCATGAATGACCCGGTACATCATGAATGACCCGGTACATCATGAATGACCCGGTACAGCATGAATGACCCGGTACATCATGAATGACCCGGTACATCATGAATGACCCGGTACAGCATGAATGACCCGGTACATCATGAATGACCCGGTACATCATGAATGACCCGGTACAGCATGAATGACCCGGTACAGCATGAATGACCCGGTACATCATGAATGACCCGGTACATCATGAATGACCCGGTACAGCATGAATGACCCGGTACAGCATGAATGACCCGGTACATCATGAATGACCCGGTACATCATGAATGACCCGGTACAGCATGAATGACCCGGTACAGCATGAATGACCCGGTACATCATGAATGACCCGGTACAGCATGAATGACCCGGTACATCATGAATGACCCGGTACAGCATGAATGACCCGGTACATCATGAATGACCCGGTACATCATGAATGACCCGGTACAGCATGAATGACCCGGTACAGCATGAATGACCCGGTACATCATGAATGACCCGGTACAGCATGAATGACCCGGTACAGCATGAATGACCCGGTACAGCATGAATGACCCGGTACATCATGAATGACCCGGTACAGCATGAATGACCCGGTACAGCATGAATGACCCGGTACATCATGAATGACCCGGTACAGCATGAATGACCCGGTACATCATGAATGACCCGGTACATCATGAATGACCCGGTACATCATGAATGACCCGGTACATCATGAATGACCCGGTACATCATGAATGACCCGGTACAGCATGAATGACCCGGTACAGCATGAATGACCCGGTACATCATGAATGACCCGGTACATCATGAATGACCCGGTACAGCATGAATGACCCGGTACAGCATGAATGACCCGGTACATCATGAATGACCCGGTACAGCATGAATGACCCGGTACAGCATGAATGACCCGGTACAGCATGAATGACCCGGTACATCATGAATGACCCGGTACATCATGAATGACCCGGTACAGCATGAATGACCCGGTACATCATGAATGACCCGGTACATCATGAATGACCCGGTACATCATGAATGACCCGGTACAGCATGAATGACCTTTGGTAGTATGACTTGAGTTAGCATGAATCACCCAAGACTGCATGTTTTATTCAGGCGTGAAGCATCGACCCAGAAATCATGAAGGACACCCCACAATGAATGAACTGGTCTGCACCAGCACGACCGACCAGGTCAGCACCAGGACCAGCACGACCGACCAGGTCAGGATCAGGACCAGCACGACTGACCAGGGCAGCACCAGGACCAGCACGACCGACCAGGTCAGGATCAGGACCAGCACGACCGACCAGGTCAGCACCAGGACCAGCACGACTGACCAGGGCAGCACCAGGACCAGCACGACCGACCAGGTCAGGATCAGGACCAGCACGACTGACCAGGGCAGCACCAGGACCAGCACGACCGACCAGGTCAGGATCAGGACCAGCACGACCGACCAGGTCAGCACCAGGACCAGCACGACTGACCAGGGCAGCACCAGGACCAGCACGACTGACCAGGTCAGCACCAGGACCAGCACGACTGACCAGGGCAGCACCAGGACCAGCACGACTGACCAGGTCAGCACCAGGACCAGCACGACTGACCAGGGCAGCACCAGGACCAGCACGACTGACCAGGTCAGCACCAGGACCAGCACGAATGACCAGGGCAGCACCAGGACCAGCACGACCGACCAGGTCAGCACCAGGACCAGCACGACCGACCAGGTCAGCACCAGGACCAGCACGACTGACCAGGTCAGCACCAGGACCAGCACGACCGACCAGGTCAGCACCAGGACCAACACGACTGACCAGGGCAGCACCAGGACCAGCATGACCGACCAGGTCAGCACCAGGACCAGCACGACCGACCAGGTCAGCACCAGGACCAACACGACTGACCAGGGCAGCACCAGGACCAGCACGACCGACCAGGTCAGCACCAGGACCAACACGACTGACCAGGGCAGCACCAGGACCAGCACGACCGACCAGGTCAGCACCAGGACCAGCATGACCGACCAGGTCAGCACCAGGACCAGCACGACCGACCAGGTCAGCACCAGGACCAACACGACTGACCAGGTCAGCACCAGGACCAGCACGACCGACCAGGTCAGCACCAGGACCAGCACGACCGACCAGGTCAGCACCAGGACCAGCATGACTGACCAGGGCAGCACCAGGACCAACACGACCGACCAGGTCAGCACCAGGACCAGCATGACTGACCAGGTCAGCACCAGGACCAGCACGACCGACCAGGTCAGCACCAGGACCAGCACGACCGACCAGGGCAGCACCAGGACCAGCACGACTGACCAGGTCAGCACCAGGACCAGCACGACCGACCAGGGCAGCACCAGGACCAACACGACTGACCAGGGCAGCACCAGGACCAGCATGACTGACCAGGTCAGCACCAGGACCAGCACGACCGACCAGGTCAGCACCAGGACCAGCACGACCGACCAGGTCAGCACCAGGACCAACACGACTGACCAGGGCAGCACCAGGACCAGCACGACTGACCAGGGCAGCACCAGGACCAACACGACTGACCAGGGCAGCACCAGGACCAGCACGACCGACCAGGTCAGCATCAGGACCAGCACGACTGACCAGGTCAGCACCAGGACATGAGATCGAGGCAGACACAGCAGACCCTGTGACCTTTCAGAGGTGAGAGACAGGAGACTAACAAGGTGGAACAACTACAGTTTATGTCAACAGAAAGTGTGATGGAAATCAGGGAATATCAAGCCACAGAAAATGTGAATCAATGTCAGTAAACATTCCTACCTTGAAGCTCCACAGCGCCACTGTGGATTTATTGGGTAATATAACACTACTGAACCAACAGTAATGTGCTTTGGTAACTCTGATTCCAGTATTGTGGAGTGGCAAGAAAGAAACAGATTATAGACGGAAATATGATTACAAATCAAGAGACAGTAATGATATGGACGGATGAAAAGTTATTAAAGATAATTAGCAAACAAATCAACACAAAATAACAACACTTATCTTAAACAAATGACATGACACTTAAGACAGAAGTGACACTTATGACAGACAATGATGTTGATCAGGTTAACATCACAGGTTACAACACAACACAACACAACACAACACAACACAACACAACACAACACTACACCACACAACACAACACAACACTACACCACACAACACTACACTACACAACACAACACTACACAACACCACACAAGACAACACAACACAGCACAACACTACACCACACAACACTACACCACACAACACTACACTACACAACACAACACAACACAACACAACACTACATCACACAACACTACACTACACAACACAACACAACACTACACAACACCACACAAGACAACACAACACAGCACAACACTACACCACACAACACAATACAACACAACACAACACAACACAACACAACACAACACTACACCATACAACACTACACTACACAACACAACACAACACTACACAACACCACACAAGACAACACAACACAGCACAACACTACACCACACAACACTACACCACACAACACTACACTACACAACACAACACAACACAACACAACACAACACAACACTACACCACACAACACTACACTACACAACACAACACAACACTACACAACACCACACAAGACAACACAACACAGCACAACACTACACCACACAACACTACACCACACAACACTACACCACACAACACAACACAACACAACACAACACAACACAACACTACACCACACAACACTACACCACACAACACAACACAACACTACACAACACCACACAACACAACACAACACTACACAACACCACACAACACAACACAACACTACACAACACCACACAACACAACACAACACACATCACAACACAACACAACACACATCACAACACAGATCTCAACTCACGTGATGACAGACGGACTGCAGCACGTGATGACGTGAGCAGGGTCATCAACATAATATCTTGTGTGATGACAGTGTTGGCAGGAAGACACAACACAGAGAACTGCAACACCTGTAAAGCAAAATGATATACAACAGTTGTCTTGCTTGTGTGTAACGCAACTGCTGACGAGAAGATGACTGCTGTCTGGAGGGATACATGAACATACGAAGAGAAAGATACAGACGAGCAGGAAACATTGGATGAACAGACGAGACGAAGAAAATAGCAAGTGTTCCAGTGCTCATAATAACCAGAGGTGAGGCAAACAAACCACAAGAAAAGACAATAAGACATTTATAGATAAGAACAATAATGATGTACCTAATGTTTTTTCCTCATTAACCTTTTGTAGGTCACCTGAACTCTTATCCTAGCCAGCGTCTTCATCTTCACTACCGTCATGCATAATATCTTTCCAGTCATCAGTCGTCACCAGTGAATCCCGTCCGTCAGTTTGTGCAGGTTAATTCCAGACGTTCACTTTGTGTTGTAGATTTATTTAACAGTTTGATATTGTCCACGAGTTTGGAGATCTTACAATGCTACTCATTACCAATATCATTATGAGACATGAAAAAGAGAACCGGTCCCAAGACTGATCCTTGTGGCACTCCACTTGTTACGTCCAACAATTCTGAGGCTTAACCATTAAACACGACTGGTTGTTTACGACCAGTCAGCTAACTTCCTAACCACCGAAGTAACAACAACGCCATCTATACCATGTGACTTAACTTTTGTGAGTAACGTTTGATGTGGAACTTTAGCGAATGGTTTTGAAAATCTTAATAAATGACATGAACTGCTTCACTGGCATCACACATGTTGATCATTTCAGTATAGAAATCCAGCAGTTTGGTCAACCATGCGAGACCGTCGACAACCACGTTTCTAACGATCGTTTGTTAAGTGTTGGTCCTCTGATTGGTTAATATTCTTCCCCCGAACGACGTCCATTAGTTGACCAACTACAAGCGTTACTCTAAATGGACGAGAGATTCCGGGGAATCATCAATTATGTTTTCAAGGGAACTCTTGTAACTTAGATTACCTCGGCCAACCACTCAGGTCGTAGGCGAGGTACATGTAGACGACCCTTACCTTCTTCATGGAAGGTCCTACCGCGTCTAGACTCCCGCCAATCTACAATCCTCTCTAATACTCCAGAGGATTACCACAGTAACTTGTTTGTCATGTCTGTAACATTAATGCCCACTGGTGTGGCTACCCGGCCTGCATCAGCCGCCCGGCCTGCATCAGCCGCCCGGCCTGCATCAGCCGCTTGCACCTGTAACGGGATCAAGAAGTCAGTCAGTCAAGCAGTCCACTGACCCTCGGACATCAAGGCGCCCCCGAGGTTGGTCGCAGCCACCACGTGACTCTTGTTGTATCACTCTGATAGCGACTCTGTAGAGCTCTTTCCAAAGGCCTCCTGCAGTGGCCCCAATTTCCTCTAGTTCCTACATCCTCTGGAAGGACCTCTGTCGGACATCGCCAACACCTGCATCCTGCAACAGCCTCAGCTACAAGACGTGTGGCTACGCCTCTTGCAGCACGATGTACGAGACTTCGACAATCGCCCACTTACTCTGTACTTGAGCAAAACCTCCTCCCTTCTGCAGAAGCTCCACGAGACCTGGCAACCGGACGTAACGCCTGCCGCGCCACACCTCACATCTCCCACAGTGATGTGCCCAGCAGCAGCAGCAGCAGCATGGGAGCCTCGCCTGCATCACCTCACGTTATGATAGCAACCTGCAGGTCATCACCTGTGTACGTACCTGATAAAGCATCACGCGTCCCTCGTGCCTCCACACGTCTCCCTCTGGTCATTATTATCATGATAGAAGTTATAACAGATCACCCGCCAGTCACCATCATCATGTGGCAGCAACCACCAGTCACCACCATCATGTGGCAGCAACCACCAGTCACCATCATCAGCTGGTATCAGCCATCCGTCACCACCATCAGCTGGTGTCAGCCACCAATCATCACCATCACCTGGTGGCAGCCACCAGTCACCACCATCAGCTGGTGGCAGCCACCACTCACCACCATCAGCTGGTGGCAGCCATCTGTCACCACCATCAGCTGGTGTCAGCCACCAGTCACCACCATCAGCTGGTGTCAGCCATCTGTCAGCACCATCAGCTGGTGTCAGCCATCTGTCAGCACCATCAGCTGGTGTCAGCCATCTGTCACCAATACACAGACCTGTTCGTGAGCGTCGGGTTGGGTGTGCGAGCAGCAGACGAAGTCTTTACCATTGGTCGAAGAAGAGCGCTAGGATGACCTTGACCCCATCTCGCTGTATGACCTCTAACCATCGACGTTTTCCCCGAAGCCCCGTGATCCATCTCTCGGGGTCCTGACAACAAGAAAAGACCATCAGCAGGCCCTCAACCCTGACCTTTGTTCCCCGCAGCCACCAGTGACAGAGACCATCACGCTAAGGTCAAGCTAGGTCATCATGAAGCGAGACCAGCCGCCCACGCTGCCACCACTACCCACACTGCCACCACCACCCACACTGCCACCACCACCCACACTGCCACCACCACCCACGCTGCCACAACTACCCACACTGCCACCACCACCCACACTGCCACCACCACCCACACTGCCACCACCACCCACACTGCTACAACCACCCACACTGCCACCACCACCCACACTGCCACCACCACCCACACTGCTACAACCACCCACACTGCCACCACCACCCACACTGCTACAACCACCCACACTGCCACCACCACCCACACTGCCGCCACCACCCACACTGCCACCACCACCCATACTGCCATCACCTCCCACAGTGCCACCACCGCCCACACTGCCACCACCGCCCACGCTGCCACCACCACCCACACTACCACCACTACCTACACTACCACCACCACCCACGCTGCCACCACCGCCCACGTTGCCACCACCACCCACGTTGCCACCACCGCCCACGCTGCCATCACCACCCACACTACCACCACTACCCACACTACCACCACCATTCACGTTGCCACCACCGCCCACGTTGCCATCACCGCCCACGCTGCCATCACCGCCCACGCTGCCACCACCGCCCACGCTGCAACCACCGCCCACACTGCCACCACCACTAGGTGCGGGTTGGGCTTCCAGGATACCGGAGCAAGTTTCAGTGGGCGGGTGGGTCCTGGGTCAGGCTGATGACCTGGGTGTCTTGGGCCTGGCTGATGACCTGGGTGTCCTGGGTCAGGCTGATGACCTGGGTGTCTTGGGCCTGGCTGATGACCTGGGTGTCCTGGGCAGGCAGATGACCTGGGTGTCCTGGGCCAGGCTGATGACCTGGGTGTCCTGGGCCAGGCTGATGACCTGGGTGTCCTGGGCCAGGCAGATGACCTGGGTGTCCTGGGCCAGGCTGATGACCTGGGTGTCCTGGACCAGGCAGATGACCTGGGTGTCCTGGGCCAGGCTGATGACGTGGGTGTCCTGGGCCAGGCAGATGACCTGGGTGTCCTGGGTCAGGCAGATGACCTGGGTGTCCTGGGCCAGGCTGATGACCTGGGTGTCCTGGGCCAGGCTGATGACCTGGGTGTCCTAGGCCAGGCAGATGACCTGGGTGTCCTGGGCCAGTGTTGCCAACTGACCTGGTGTAGGTGTGTTGTAGGATGTATGTGTGGCCGGAGCCACCTGGCTGGACCAGTCATCCTCCACTCCATCCTTCCTCAGTCATCCTTCCTGGAGTCCAGACTCAAAATGTTCCAGTCAATATAGTTCAAACCTCACCTTCCATCCCCGTACACCCAGCGCCCGCCTCCGTAGTTTCCTAGAAGCAGGAGCTGAGACTGACGGGTTAGTGACCAGCGTAGAGCAAATATCTTCTCAGGGAAAATCTTCATCATAATTCCTCAGTCATCATAACATCGTTAGCCTAATGTAGACCCAGAGGTGTTGCCAGCGTGCGTGGCAGTTGTGAACCAGCACACACTCACTCAGGGTGGCTGCTACGGTTGTTGTTGTTGTTGTTGTTGTTGTTATTGGTTGTTGTTGTTGTTTGTTGTTGTTTTTGTGTTGTTGTTGTTGTTGTTGTTGTTGTTGGTTGTTGTTGTTGTTTGTTGTTGTTTTTGTGTTGTTGTTGTTGTTGTTGTTGGTTGTCGAGTATGACAGCCAGCGACCAGTGAGGGAGGTCATTAGACCTGCAGCCTTGTTTGATATACGACGAAGGTCATCATTCCTAAATATCTATCGGATAAATTATAATTCTGATAATATCATGAAAATGATCAAGATAAATAATGATTAAAGATGAATAATGGAAGACGGGATTTAGTGGATAACGAGCCAACGTGGCAGCCAGCCACCACAGCTGACCCAAGTGTGGCTACATCACTGCTCAGGTGAACATATGAATACCAGGTCCACCCATACCATGTGGGTGGAGCCTGTATACTACGTCACTGGCCCTAAGCAAAGAAAACGTACTGCTACAGGGCTAACGAAAACGTACGTTCATCTACATTGCTCACACTTTCTAGGCCTTTCCTCACAGTATCCATACCTTCCCTCACAGTATCCATACCTTCCCTCACAGTATCCATACCTTCCCTCACAGTATCCATACCTTCCCTCACAGTATCCATACCTTCCCTCACAGTATTCATACCTTCCCTCACAGTATCCATACCTTCCCTCACAGTATCCATACCTTCCCTCACAGTATCCATACCTTCCCTCACAGTATTCATACCTTCCCTCACAGTATCCATACCTTCCCTCACAGTATCCATACCTTCCCTCACAGTATCCATACCTTCCCTCACAGTATCCATACCTTCCCTCACAGTATCCATACCTTCCCTCACAGTATTCATACCTTCCCTCACAGTATTCATACCTTCCCTCACAGTATCCATACCTTCCCTCACAGTATTCATACCTTCCCTCACAGTATTCATACCTTCCCTCACAGTATCCATACCTTCCCTCACAGTATCCATACCTTCCCTCACAGTATCCATACCTTCCTTCACAGTATCCATACCTTCCCTCACAGTTTCTTTGCAACTGAGGGGTTCAGGGCCGCGTGACGTCAGAAGGCGGCCTGCGCGGTCGGGTCCGTCTCCCGGAGTGTGAGTGTGTGGGTTGACCACTGGTGTATATAGACTTACCACTACTGCACGCTCCAGGACAAGCGTAGAAAAACGACGTAAGTATGTTCATACCTGACGTCATTTACGATTATATATGATAGTTATATAATACTGAGATGACGTAAATAAGCTCACAATGTCTCAGTTAATAACGTTGAACTTTAACAAGCAGTTACTGACACCGTAACACTTGATGATGATAGGGCAACTGTTTGTGTGGTGTGTGTGTGTGTGTGTGTGTGTGAGGCACTCGCTCAGGTGACCACCTCCAGGAAACAGTAGAGGAAGAATGAGGAGACCCAGCTGGAGGAGGCAGATGGTAGCATAGTTATGGACGGTTAACAAGGTCATTCATGTGTGTGGTTGATCAGTATGGACGAGGCGATGATCGAGACAGAAGCGGGAACACATGATGATGGTTCACCACACTGTCAACATACCAAGGTATATGCAGATGATGCAGTGCTGGTTGCCGGCGAAACAAATGTTATAGAAAATGGTGGACATGTTGAACATGGCAAGAAACACCAGGGAAATATCGGTCATCTGTTTTCGAAAGAAAAGAATACGAAAACCAGAGCAACAGGACGAATCTAACTGGAAAACGAGATCCTTGTAGGAACTGGAGGAGGACGTGTGAGACTGTACATGTGAGGCAGGAGTGTGGTGGAGGTGCAGGGAGGGAGGACACGAGCAACGCTGCCCAACACGACACGTGAGGAGTGACATCTTCACACAGACATCCGAGCGCAGAAATGGAGAAACACTTGGGAACTAGTATAATTCTGACACAGTTAACGTGAGGTGGTGAAGTGTGGAGGTGGAACGAGGCGAGGTAAGCGCTGGGGAGATGGGCTACGTCAGGCAGGTCTCAGGAAGGACTGGTATGGACGGGGTGAGGAGGGAAGGTTGTGGCATGGCTGAGGGTCAGGGAGGGAGTGGCTCTGGACGTGTGTATGGCAGGCAAGAGCAGCGACTGCCTACGAGTATGTACCATTGTCATACAACACACGTCTCAAACATGGGCACATCTCTCATGTCATTTCCATAATTACCGAATGTTTGTGTATACGCTTATCTTTATCTATCTATCTATCTATCAAAGCAACCCTACTCAATCCTGCCACCCCCACCCCCACAACGGTCAGCAGTCTGTCTGGGATGTTCAGGTCGCGTGGGTCATGTGCTGTGGGCCGGCCTGGCTCTCCCTGGCTCTGGTGCCCCGGTACAGTGTATCCCTCTGGTGTGGTCACATCATGAAGTGTTCATGACTGACCTGGAGGTGGTGCTGGGGTGTTCATGACTGACCTGGAGGTGGTGCTGGGGTGTTCATGACTGACCTGGAGGTGGTGCTGGGGTGTTCATGACTGACCTGGAGGTGGTGCTGGGGTGTTCATGACTGACCTGGAGGTGGTGCTGGGGTGTTCATGACTGACCTGGAGGTGGTGCTGGGGTGTTCATGACTGACCTGGAGGTGGTGCTGGGGTGTTCATGACTGACCTGGAGGTGGTGCTGGGGTGTTCATGACTGACCTGGAGGTGGTGCTGGGGTGTTCATGACTGACCTGGAGGTGGTGCTGGGGTGTTCATGACTGACCTGGAGGTGGTGCTGGGGTGTTCATGACTGACCTGGAGGTGGTGCTGGGGTGTTCATGACTGACCTGGAGGTGGTGCTGGGGTGTTCATGACTGACCTGGAGGTGGTGCTGGGGTGTTCATGACTGACCTGGAGGTGGTGCTGGGGTGTTCATGACTGACCTGGAGGTGGTGCTGGGGTGTTCATGACTGACCTGGAGGTGGTGCTGGGGTGTTCATGACTGACCTGGAGGTGGTGCTGGGGTGTTCATGACTGACCTGGAGGTGGTGCTGGGGTGTTCATGACTGACCTGGAGGTGGTGCTGGGGTGTTCATGACTGACCTGGAGGTGGTGCTGGGGTGTTCATGACTGACCTGGAGGTGGTGCTGGGGTGTTCATGACTGACCTGGAGGTGGTGCTGGGGTGTTCATGACTGACCTGGAGGTGGTGCTGGGGTGTTCATGACTGACCTGGAGGTGGTGCTGGGGTGTTCATGACTGACCTGGAGGTGGTGCTGGGGTGTTCATGACTGACCTGGAGGTGGTGCTGGGGTGTTCATGACTGACCTGGAGGTGGTGCTGGGGTGTTCATGACTGACCTGGAGGTGGTGCTGGGGTGTTCATGACTGACCTGGAGGTGGTGCTGGGGTGTTCATGACTGACCTGGAGGTGGTGCTGGGGTGTTCATGACTGACCTGGAGGTGGTGCTGGAGTGTTCATGACCGACCTGGAAGTGGTGCTGCAGTGTTCATGACTGACCTGGAGGTGGTCCTGGGGTGTTCATGACTGACCTGGAGGTGGTGCTGGGGTGTTCATGACTGACCTGGAGGTGGTGCTGGAGTGTTCATGATTGTGTCCATCGCTCACGTGGACATGCATATTACTGGCCAGTAAATTTGTACGTGCATACCTGGCCTGGCAGGCGCCTGGCACACATGCAATGATGGATGTTGTTCACAATCGTTGCACAACCCACACGAAGCCTTCATCAAGCAGGCGATATTATAACACAAGTCTAGTGTGAGGCAGGCAGGGAGGCAGGGAGGGAGGGAGAGAGGGAGGGAGAGAGGGAGAGTTTGTCGTAATGACTGAACCACACACACACACACACACACACTTCACGTTAAGGTACACACACACACACACACACCACACCATACACACACACACCACACACACACACACACACCACACACCACACACACCACACCACACACCACACACACACACCACACCATACACACACACACCACACACACACACACACACACCACACCACACACCACACCACACACCACACACACATTTCTCACACTTAGTACACTCCCACACACTTCTCCGTTATTGATTGAGACAATTAAGACTGTGAATATAAACTGTTGTCTACATGACGTCGCTAAACTATATATTGTGCATCATAATGTGACCTACAATATCAAGGTTGGTGTTGAGTTATGCTTGGGTCATCTTCCTTAACCTTCAGTTTCCATTCCTTATCGTAGTTCTGTGCTAACAATAGCGTAATGACCATCCTATGCTGAGCCGTGTTGCCGGTAACCCAGCAGGGAGGGCCGGCTGCGTCAGAGCGGCTCTCTCTCTCTCTCTCTCTCTCTCTCTCTCTCTCTCTCTCTCTCTCTCTCTCTCTCTCTCTCTCTCTCTCTCTCTCTCTCAGGATATGTAACAGTTCGAGATATTTTGATTTTGTTGATCGTAAAAGTAAAGTCGAGATCAAACATATTTACATCTGGTGTGGAGGAAGGCGGTCTCCCCGCCCTCTGTGTGGGAGGAAGGAACTGCCTGAGGAAGCTGGAACATACGTAAGTGTACGTGGCTGAGTGGAGTGTGGGCCAGAGCCGGCGAGGAAAAGAGAGACTTTGTGATGTAAATGTTCTGGAAGGAGCATCTGGTGGGGCGTCTGAGCACTTCCTGCTGGAGACGAGGTTGAAGGTTTCTATTAGCTTCAGGGAAAAGAATATGATATAGATGGTAAGAGGGAGGTGAAACTGAGTGAGTTTGGAAAAGAGACTTGTTTGAGGAGACACCTGGAGACACTAGGTGAAGAATGGCAAAAGGTGAGAGTAAATGAAACTAAGAGATTGAGCTAAGAATGGAAGGTATTCATAGCAGCAGCAGTACTTACTGGGGCGAGAAAGGTGTGTGGCTTGTAGAAGATGGAGTGTGGATGTGAGAAATGGTAGAGTGAGGTGGGACGAGGAAGTTAGGTTGTCAGTGAAAGTGAAAAGAGAGTGTTCGGTCGTTACCTACAGAGAAGGAGTACGAGTGATTGGCAAATGTCGAGGAAGCGGCAGGATGTCAAAAAAGGGTGCAGGGGCTAAAAAAGAGGGCAAATGAGATCTTGTGTGAGACAATACCAGCAAACTTCAGGAAGAATAAGAACAGTTTTGGGAGGATGTTGATAGTGTGAGAAGAACAGAGGGACAAATGGGAACATCAGTGAAGGATTCAGACGAGTATGTGTTAACGAGTCGAGATGACGTGACAAGGACATGGAGTTAGTATTGTGAAGGATTGTTGAATGTGTTAGACGATAGGGTGGCAAATGTAGGGGGTCTGGGAGGTAGAGGTGCGCAGAATGAGAAAGTCATGAAAACTAGTTTGGTGAAAAGAGGTGAGGTGAATGTCTTGTTTAATTGAGAAGTGTGGCTGTGCATCTGCAGTGGATGGATCTGTGGTTTTGTTGGTTGGTTGATTAGGATTTTCATTGTATTTGTAGCTGATGGTGAAGTGCCTGAGGACTGACCGAATGACTATATAGTGCCAAAGTGTAAAGGCAATGAGGAAAAAGTTACTGTTCGAATTACATTGCCATACGTTTGTTGCTCACACCTGATACGTTGTATGGGAGAGCAGTGAGTGAGAGGATGCTGGCATGTGCAGAGCCGTAGAGTGGAGAGGAACAATATAGAGTTCAGGGTTGGTAGAGGATGTGTGCATCAGATGAATACTTAAAGAAACAGAAAGCTTTGTGTGTCGCAATTATGGATCTGGAGAAAGCATATGATCGTTTGACAGAGACGGTTTATGAACAATGTAGCAAATGTATTGTGTGGTAGGAAAGCTACTACAAGCAGTGAGGGGGTTTTCATGAGGAGAGTCAGGTACGTCTGTGTGACGGTTGGGAAAGAATGTGCGTGGTGTCAGGTGAAGGTGGGTCTGCGTCACGGGTGTGTAATATCAGCGTAGTTGTTCAATCCATATTTATGAATCGTGATGAGGGAGGAAAATGGGAGGGCTTTGGAGAGAGAGAGGCATGTGTGCAGTCTGTTGGGTGTGGGGAGCAGAATCTGAGAGGTGAGCTAGTTGCTATTTGCTGATGACACCTCGCTGGTGACAGAGTGAACAACTAGAGAAGGTGATGTCCGAGTTTTGGAGAGTATGTGAAAGAAGGAAGGTGCGAGTTAGCAGATGAAGTAAGACGGTGAGTTTTAGCAGGGGAGAGGGAGTGGCTGGTTGGAGTATGAGTTTGACTGGAGAGAATTTGAAGGATATGGAGTGGTTCAGATATGTAGGAGTGAATATGGTAGCGGATGGATCCATGGGAGCTGAAGTAAACCATGAGGCAGGTGAGGAACCAGATGCCCAAGAGGTATTGAGAATTGTATGGGAAGAGAGGTCGTCGTCTGCGAAGACATACAATAGCAGGTTAGACAGTGGAATAATCTCAGTAGGGACGTAAACTATGAAGTCTTCATCAACTATCATGGAAGAAGGTGATGGTGCAGGAAATCTAATACCTGAGAACAATATGTGGTGCGAGAAGCGTTGATTGAGCGATGAATAACATTACTTGACAGAGGTGTGGCGATGAGGAGTTTGTATTTGAAACAGATAAGTCAGATGTACTAAAATGACTTGGACATATGGAGAGGGTGAGTGAGGAGAGACTGATTAAGGGAAGTTACTCGTCAGAATTGGAGAGAAAAGGAGAAGGGGAAAAGGATGGAGTGAAAGACACGTTGAGTCCACTGTGTCTGAACATACAGGAGGGTGTGAGGCATGCAATGGACAGATTGATTGGAGTGATGTGGTACACAGAGGGAGACTTGCTGTCACTGGGCTGAACCAGGGCATATGATGTCGTCAGGGAAAACTATGGAAACGTTTCTTGAGTTTGGCTGTGGAGGTGTTGTGGGGGGGGTGTACTGGGGGAGCTAGACCCGGGGTTCAGGAGGGAGTCAGTCATAGCGTGTTTGGTGGCTGAGTTATTACTGAGATAAAATATAGGGCCAAGATTAATCTGTTTATAATATTTGTTCATTATTTTACAAACCACATAATTTTCATCACTATACGGAAATAATAAAAAATTTATCAATACATGATTATGTTGGACATATGATACAAATAAACATTATATCTGAGTTATATATTTCATACATAAAACACGTGACATATCATCATACATATGAATGACAACAAATAGAATGAACAACAAAGTATATCAAATATATAACCAATTATCGTCTAAACTTTCCTATTACAAGAAACAGAATTAACAACAAAGAATAAACAGTTATACTGAAGAACCTGAAAAGAAAACGTAAAATGATAATGATTTTATCGGATAAAAAACTAACGGACATTATCGGACTGAAACAAATCGAATCATCGGCAGTTAAGTGTCCGATAACGATTATGGAAGTTAACTTCCGATAATAGTCCGATTACAAAAATCAGCTTTGTAATTATCTGTTATCGGATTACCGCTTTAGTTCCCAATATTGTTAATAACTTTGCTCTTATTTACATTTACTCTTAGCTTTCTTCTTTCACATACTTTACCAAACTCAGTCTCCAGCTTCTGCAGTTTCTCACCCGAATCAGCCACCAGCGCTGTATCATCAGTGAACAACAACTGACTCACTTCCCAAGCTCTCTCATTCACAACAGACTGATACTTGCCCCTCTCCCTAAGACTCTTGCATTCACTTCCCTAACCACCCCATCCATAAACAAATTAAACAACCATGGAGACATCACACACCCCTGCTGCAGACCGACATTCACTGGGAACCAATCACTCTCCTCCCTTCCTACTCGTACACATACATGCCTTACATCCATAGTAAAAACTTCGCTGCTTCTAGCAACTTGCCTCCCACACCACATATTCTTAAAACCTTCCACAAAGCATCTCTATCAACCCTATCATATGTCTTCTCCACATCTGAGTGACAGAGGTTTTCTCTCATGTTGTCCCGTCTCAACCTTATATATGTGTATCATATTTTTACCATTATGTATGTATGCACACACACACACACACACACACACACACACACACACACACACACACACGCACACACCAGCCTTAGCCAGGTATCCGCTTATCGACCAAGAAGACCGGTGTGTGTGTGTGTGTGTGTGTGTGTGTGTGTGTGTGTGTCAGTATTATGATTGTTGTGGGTTGCAGAGGTTTTTGAAGTTCAAGGTTGAGGTCGGCTTTATATATGTAGTTGGGAGTTGGTGGTTAGTGATGGAGTGGTATGGATGGGAGGGCAGCTGGTGCTACGCCACACAGTTGAGTGCCGAGCGTGTTCACTGTCGAGGCAGGAGCTTTGTTCCACTGTGTATGTGTTCAGTCTCATGGTTATCAGTCAACCGGTGATTGTTCTCAGTGCTCTGTGTTGTGCTCTGTGTTGTGCTCTGTGTTGTGGTCTGCGTTGTGCTGTGTTGTGCTGTGTTGTGCTGTGTTGTGCTCGGTGTTGTGCTGTGTTGTGGTCTGCGTTGTGCTGTGTTGTGCTCGGTGTTGTGCTGTGTTGTGCTGTGTTGTGCTGTGTTGTGCTCGGTGTTTGCTGTGTTGTGCTGTGTTGTGCTGTGTTGTGCTCGGTGTTTGCTGTGTTGTGCTGTGTTGTGCTGTGTTGTGCTCGGTGTTTGCTGTGTTGTGCTGTGTTGTGCTGTGTTGTGCTCGGTGTTTGCTGTGTTGTGCTCTGTGTTGCTGCTTCGTTATCTTTGATGTTGAGAGGATGGAAGACGAGGCAGGTGAGGCGTAGTTCTGGCTGGATTGGTTGATGAAATGTGTCAACGTTGAGGATGTTGAGAGATTCTTGATCTTGTCCAGATGTGGCGTCAGTTAGTGTTGTGAGGACATTTAGTTTGTGTATTGTTTTGTGGTAATGTGGTTGGTGTGGTGGATGAGTGAGTGTTATGTGTATGTCGTGTGTGATGGCTGGAAAAGTTAGTGTGTTGTTCAGTAGGAGTGATTGTCTGTACAAGGTAACTGGAGGATGTACCTTGGACTAATGATTCATAGAATTAAATGAAGGATTAAAGACTTATGTCAAGATGCAAGCAGTTTCTTCTGGGAGAGCCATTGTCCCAGTTACAAGATGTCGTGATGCATGTGTTTGCTGCTATCGTGGTTTCAGGGTGTTGTCATGTGACTGTGAAGTCGTCTACATATGAGAAAATATTTGTTGTGGTTTGCTGGAGGGAGAGAGAGGGAGTGTGTAAAGGGACCGAAGAAGGCTGGAGAGAGAACTCCTCCTGGTGGAACTCCACTGTTGAGTTTCAGGGTTTTCTGTGAGGATGTGCCGGGGGACAGTGTCGTCTACTTTGTTGATTGTTGCCACTAGTATTGTGCGGGACGGGGGCTGTGGTTGGTTGAAGCCATCCAGGATATGTTGTGTGAGGTCAGTGTGTCGTGTGGTGGTAGAGTGGTTGGGTCTGAAGCCATGTTGTGTGAGTGAGAGCAGCATGCATTGCTTCACTCTGTTGTGGATCAGCTTTTCATAAAGTTTGGATACTTAGAACAGAAGTGATATAGGACGGTAGGAGAAGTGGAAGTTGGTTGGTGTGGAGGGTTTTCGTATTTGTGTTATGTTGGCAAGTTTCCAGATGTTCGGAATTTTCTTGTGTCACCAGGAGCAGTTGAAGATATCTAGAAGCGCCTGGATGGTAACTTGGCCACAGTGTTTTATGTGAAATTTTGATGTTGCTGTAGTGTGTAGCAGGAAGGTTGCTCAAGGTTTCAACAACATTGTTTGTATCAGCGGGAGTGAAGGGGAGGGAGGGAGGGGTTGTGTCTAGATGGAGTTTGTTTATGTTTTTCATGACTTTCCTGTCTGGGTGTGTGCCTGTTTTATGACTCATTCTTCAGTAGAGTCTCATGAGTATGTTTGTGTGTTTCTTGGAAGAAGGGATGTCACTGGACGGGTCAGAAGTGCGGGACTGATGAAGTAAGTGTGCATCTTCATTAACCTTCGCCACACATGGTTTTTGAGGATATTGTGGTTCATTGTGTGAGGAAAGAATGTTAGTTTGCATTGAATGTTTCAGTAAACATGTTACTGGTGATGATGTGTAGCTTTATGATAATACGTTCTGTGATTCCTGATATGTCAAATGATTTTGTCTGAGCTGGATTTTCTTTTGTGAGATGCGTAACTTATGAAAAGTTGCGTCATATATCTTTCTATGTCCTTGAGGTATGTGTGGTATGTGAGGTATGTGAGGTATATGTGATATGTGTGGTACTTGTGGTATGTGTGGTATGTGAGGTATATGTGCATGTTTGTTATTTGTGGTATATGTGGTATGTGTGGTATGTGTGGTATATGTCGTATGTGTAGCATGTGTGGTATATGTGCATGTGTGTTATTTGTGGTATATGTGGTATGTGTGGTATATATGGTATGTGTGGTATGTGTGGTATATGTGCATGTGTGTTATGAGTGGTATATGTGGTATATGTGTGGTATATATGGTATGTGTGGTATGTGTGGTATATGTGCATGTGTGTTATGAGTGGTATATGTGGTATATGTGGTATGTGTGGTATGTGAGGTATATGAGGTATGTGTGGTATGTGTACTGTGTGTGATATGTGTGGTATGTGTGGTATATGTGCATGTGTGTTATTTGTGGTATATGTTGTATGTGTGGTATATGTGAATGTGTGGTATGTGTGGTATATGTGGTATGTGTGGTATATGTGGTATGTGTGGTATATGTGGTATGTGTGGTATGTGAGGTATATATGGTATGTGTGGTATGTGTACTATGTGTGATATGTGTGGTATGTGTTTTGTTAGTGGTATGCGTACTATGTATTATTTGAGTAGAATTTGTGGTATGTGTGGTATGTGTACTGTGTGATATGAGTGGTTAATATGGTGCTGTATGTGGTGTTAATGGCATGTGTGCTAACTGTGATATGAGTGGTGTGTGGTGTGTGTGTGTCTGTGTTCGTTTGTGTGTGTGTGTGTGTGTGTGTGTGTGTGTGTGTGTGTGTGTGTGTGTGTGTGTGTGTGTGTGTGATATGTGTACTATGTGTGACATGAGTGGTATGTGTTTTATGTATGATATGAGTGGAATGTGCGGTATGTGTGGTATGTATGGTATGTGCGGTATGTGTGGTATGTGTGGTATATGTGGTATGTGTAGTATTTGCGGTATGTGTGGTATGTATAATGTGTGGTATATGTGGTATATTTGGTATGTGCATTATGTGTGATATGTGTGGTATGTGTACTATGTGTGGTATGTGTTGTATATGTGGTATGTCTACTATGTGCGGTATGCGTGGTATGTGTGGTATATGTGGTTTGTGCACTATGTGTGATATGTGCGGAACGTGCGGTATGTGTGGTATGTGATATGTGTGGTATGTGTGGCATATGTGGTATGTGTGGTATGTGTGGTATGTGTGGTATGTGTGATATGTGTAGTATGTGCACTATGTGCGTTATGTGTGGTATGTGTGGTATGTGTACTATGTGTGGTATGTGTGGTATGTGTGGTGTGTGTACTATGTGTGTTATGTGTGGTATGTGTGGTGTGAGTGGAATGTGTGGTATATGTGGTATATGTGGTATGTGTGGTATGTGTGGTAGGAGTGGTATGTGTGGTATGTGCGGTATGTGTGGTATGTGTGATATGTGTGGTATGTGTACTATGTGCGGTATGTGCGGTATATGTACTATGTGTACTATGTGTAGTATGTGTGGTATGTGTGCTATGTGTGGTATGTGTAGTATGTGCGGTATGTGCGGTATGTGTGGTATTTTACTGTCTGTGATGTGTGGTATGTGTGGTATGTGTGGTATTTGTGATATGTATGGTATGTGCACTGTGTGTGGTATGTGTGGTATGTGTACTATGTGTGTTATGTGTGGTATGTGTGCTATGTGCGGTATGTGTGGTATGTGTACTATGTGTGGTATGTGTGGTATGAGTGGTATGTGTGGTATGTGTGGTATGTGTGGTTTATATGGTATGTGTGGTTTTTGTGGTATGTGTGGTATATGTGGTATGAGTGGTATGTGTGGTATGAGTGGTATGTGTGGTATGTGTGGTATGAGTGGTATGTGTGGTATGAGTGTTATGTGTAATATGTGTGGTATGAGTGGTATGTGTGGTATGTGTGGCATGTGTGGTATGTGTGGTTTATGTGGTATGTGTGGTAGCGTGGTATGTGTGGTATGAGCTGTATGTTTGCTTTTTGTGGTATGTGTGGTATGTGTGGTATGGGTGGTATGTGTGGTATATGTGGAATGCCTGGTATGTGTGGTATGTGTGGTATATGTGGTATGTGTGGTATGTGTAGTATATGTGGTATGTGTGATATGTGTGATATGTGTGTTATATGTGGTATGCGTGATATGTGTGATATGTGTGTTATATGTGGTATGTGTGGTATATGTGGTATGTGTGGTATATGTGGTATGTGTGGTATGTGTGGTATATGTGATATGTGTGGTATGTGTGGCATGTGTGGTATATGTGGTATGTGTGGTTTGTGTGGTATGTATGGTATGTGTGGTATATGTGTTGTATGTGGTATGTATGGTTTGTATTGTATGTATGGTACGTGTGGTATATGTGGTATGTTTGGTATGTGTAATATATGTGGTATGTGTGGTAAGTGTGGTATGTGTGGTATGTGTGGAATGTGTGGCATGTGTGTGGTATATGTGGTATGTTTGGTATATGTGTGGTATATGTGGTATGTGTGGTATGTGTGGTATATGTGGTATATGTGTTATGTGTGGTTTGTGTGGTTTATGTGGTGTGTGTGGTATGTGTGGGGTTTTTTTTCTGCTTTGTCGCTGTCTCCCGCGTTTGCGAGGTAGCGCAAGGAAACAGACGAAAGAAATGGCCCAACCCCCCCCCCCCATACACATGTATATACATACGTCCACACACGCAAATATACATAACTACACAGCTTTCCATGGTTTACCCCAGATGCTTCACATGCCCTGATTCAATCCACTGACAGCACGTCAACCCCGGTATACCACATCGCTCCAATTCACTCTATTCCTTGCCCTCCTTTCACCCTCCTGCATGTTCAGGCCCCGATCACACAAAATCTTTTTCACTCCATCTTTCCACCTCCAATTTGGTCTCCCTCTTCTCCTCGTTCCCTCCACCTCCGACACATATATCCTCTTGGTCAATCTTTCCTCACTCATTCTCTCCATGTGCCCAAACCATTTCAAAACACCCTCTTCTGCTCTCTCAACCACGCTCTTTTTATTTCCACACATCTCTCTTACCCTTACATTACTTACTCGATCAAACCACCTCACATCACACATTGTCCTCAAACATCTCATTTCCAGTACATCCATCCTCCTGCGCACAACTCTATCCATAGCCCACGCCTCGCAACCATACAACATTGTTGGAACCACTATTCCTTCAAACATACCCATTTTTGCTTTCCGAGATAATGTTCTCGACTTCCACACATTCTTCAAGGCTCCCAGAATTTTCGCCCCCTCCCCCACCCTATGATCCACTTCCGCTCCCATGGTTCCATCCGCTGCCAGATCCTCTCCCAGATATCTAAAACACTTCACTTCCTCCAGTTTTTCTCCATTCAAACTCACCTCCCAATTGACTTGACCCTCAACCCTACTGTACCTAATAACCTTGCTCTTATTCACATTTACTCTTAACTTTCTTCTTTCACACACTTTACCAAACTCAGTCACCAGCTTCTGCAGTTTCTCACATGAATCAGCCACCAGCGCTGTATCATCAGCGAACAGCAACTGACTCACTTCCCAAGCTCTCTCATCCCCAACAGACTTCATACTTGCCCCTCTTTCCAAAACTCTTGCATTCACCTCCCTAACAACCCCATCCATAAACAAATTAAACAACCATGGAGACATCACACACCCCTGCCGCAAACCTACATTCACTGAGAACCAATGTGTGGTATTTGTGATATATGTGTTATATGTGGTATCTGTGGTTTGTGTGGTATGTGTGGTATGTGTAATATATGTGGTAAGTGTGGTAAGTGTGGTATGTGTGGTATATGTGGTATGTGTGGTATGTGTGGTATATGTGGTATGTGTGATATGTGTGGTATGTGTGGTATGTGAGGTATATGTGATATGTGTGGTATGTGTGGTATATGGGCTATCTGTGGAATGTGTGGTATGTGTGGTATATGCGGTATATGTGGTATGTGTGGTATGTGGGTTATATGTGGTATGTGTGGTATGTGTGATATGTGTGGTATATGTGGCATATGTGGTATGTGTGGTTTGTGTGGTATGTGTGGTATGTGGTATATGTGGTATGTGTGGTATGTGTGGTATATGTGTTATATGTGGTATGTGTGGTTTGTGTGGTATGTGTGGTATATGTGGTATGTGTGGTTTGTGTGGTCTGTGTGGTGTGTGTGGTATGTGTAACATATGTGGTTTGGGTGGTAAGTGTGGTATACGTGGTATGTGTGGTATATGTGGAATGTGTGGTATCTGGTATATGTGGTATATGTGGTATGTGTGGTATGTATGGTATATGTGATATGTGTGATATGTGAGGTATATGTGGTATATGTGGTATGTGTGGTTTGTGTGGCATGTGTGGTATGTGTGGTATATGTGGTATGTGTGTTATGTGTGGTATATGTGTTATATGTGGTATGTGTGGTATGTGTGGTATATTTGGTATGTGTGGTATATGTGGTACGTGTGGTATGTGTGATATATGTGGTATGTGTGGTATATGTGGTACGTGTGATATGTGTGGTGTATGTGTTATATGTGGTATGTGTGGTATGTGTGGTAAGCGTGGTATGTGTGGTATGTGTGGTATATGTGGAATGTGTGCTATGTGTGGTATATGTGATATATGTGGTATGCGTGGTATGTGTGGTATATGTGGTATGTGTTATGTGTGTGGTATATGTGGTATGCGTGGTTTGTGTGGTATGTGGTATGTGTGGTATATGTGGTATATGTGGTATGTGTGGTATGTGTGGTATGTGTGGTATGTGGTATGTGTGGTATGTGTGGTATGTGTGGTATGAATGGTTTGTTGGCTGGGTTGGAGGTGTTGACGAAGTCCAGACTGCATTACCGAGGGAGTGATCACCTGTACTGAAGTTCTGGAGTTGTTTTCATTCATGTGTTGTGTGTGTTAGGTGGGCCAGGTGGAGCATTATTACCTGGAGCAAGTGGTCACAGGACAGCTCATGTGTGTGTGTGTGTGTGTGTGTGTGTGTGTGTGTGTGTGTGTGTGTTTACCCCAGACATTTCACATTGACAGCACATCGACCCCGGTATACCACATCGTTCCAATTCACTCTATTCCTGGCACACTTTCAACCTCCTGCATGTTCAGGCCCCGATCGCTCAAAATCTTTGTCACTCCATCCTTCCACCTCCAATTTGCTCTCCTGCTTCTCCTTGTTCCCACCACCTCTGACATATATATCCTCTTGGTCAATCTTTCATCACTCATTCTTTCCATATGTCCGAATCCTTTCAACACACCCTCTTCTGCTCTCTCAACCAAACTCTTTTTATTACCACACATCTCTCTTACCCTTTCATTACTTACTCGTCGATCAAACCACCTCACACCACATATTGTCCTCAAACATCTCATTTCCAACACATCCACCCTTCTCCGCACAACACTATCTATGGCCCACGCCTCGCAACCACATAACATTGTTGGAACCACTATTCCTTCAAACATACCCATTTTTGCTCTCCAACATAACGTTCCCTCCTTCCACACACCCTTCATCGCTCCCAGAACCTTCGCCCTCTCCTCCAACTTGTGACACTTCTTCATCCATGGCTGCATCCGCTGCTAAGTCCACTCCCAGACATCTAAAACATTTCACTTCCTTCAATTTTTCTCCATTCAAACTTAAATCCCAATTGACTTGTCCCTCAACCCTACTGTACCTGATAACCTTGTTCTTATTCACATTTACTCTCAACTTTCTCCTTTCACATACTTTTCCAGTCTCAGTCACCAACTTCTGCAGTTTCTCACTCGAATCACTCACCAGAGCTGTATCATCGGCGAACAACTAACACTTCCCAGGCCCTCTCACCCCAACAGCCTGCGTACTTGCCCCTTTCTCCAAAATTCTTGCATTTACCTTCCTAGCCACCCAATCCATAAACAAATTAAACAACCAAGGAGACATCACACACCATGCCGCAGAACGACCTTTACTGGGAACCAATCACTCTTCTTTCTTCCTACTCGCACACATGCCTTACATACTTGATAAAAACTTTTCACTGCTTCTAGTAGCTTATCTCCCATGCCATATACTCTTAATACCTTTCACAAAGCATCTCTATCAACCCTATCATATGCCTTCTCCAGGTACATACATGCTACATACAAATCCATCTACTTTTCTAAATATTTCACCTACAAATTCTTCAAAACAAACACCTGATCCACACATTCTCTACCACTTCTAAAACCACACTGCTCTTCCCCAATCTGATGCTCTGTGCATGCCTTCACCCTCTCAATCAATACCCTCCCATACAATTTCCCAGGAGTACTCAACAAACATATGTCTCTGTAGTTTGAATACCTTTATCCCCTTTGCCTTTGTATAATGGCACCATGCATGCATTCCGTCAATCCTCAGGGACATCACTATGATATACACATACACTGAATATCCTTACCAACCAATCGGTAACACAATCACCCCTTTCTTAATAAATTCTACTACAATACCATCCAAACCCGCCGCCTTGCCGGATTTCATCTTCCGCAAAGCTTTCACTACCTCTTCTTTCTTAACCAAACCATTCCCCCTGAACCTCTCGCTTCGCACACCATCCCGACCAAAGCACTTTATATCTCTCACGCTATCACCAAACACATTCAACACACCTTCAAAATGCTCACTCCATCTCCTTCGTAACTTATCACTTCCTGTTATTTCTCCCCCCCCCCCATCCCCCTTGCCCCCTTCACCGATGTTCCCATTTGTTCTCTCGTCTTACGCACGTTATTTACCTCATTCCCAAACATCTTTTCATTCTTCCTAAAGTTTGATGATACTCTCCCATCCCAGCTCTCATTTGCTCTCTTTTCAACCTTTGCACCTTCTTCTTGACCTCCTTCCGCCTTCTTTTATACATATCCCAATCATTTGCACTCCTTCCTTGTAAGTATCGTCCAAACATCTCTCTTTTCTCTTTCACTAACAACTTTACTTCTTCATCCCATCACTCACTACCCTTTCTAATCTGCCCACCTCCCACCTTTCTCATGCCACATGCAACTCTTGCATATGCAATCACTGCTTCCCTAAATGCATCCGATTCCTTACCCCACTCCCCTTACATCATTTGCTCTCACCTTTTGCCATTCTACACTCAATCTCTCCTGGTACTTCCTCACGCAAGTGTCCTTTCCAAACTCACTTACTCTCACCACTCTCCTCTCCCCAACATTCTCTCTTTTTCTTTTGAAAACCTCTACAAATATTCTACTTCACCTCCACAAGATAGTGATCAGACATCCCTCCATCTGCCCCCTCTCAGCACATTCACACCCAAAAGTCTCTCTTTTTCACGCCTATCGATTAACGCGTAATCCAATAATGCCTTTTGACTATCTCTCCTACTCACATATGTATACTTACGTATATCTCTTTTTAAACCAGGTATTCCCAATCACCAGTCTTTTTTCAGCATAAAAATCCACGAGCTCTTCACCACTTCCATTCACAACACTGAACACCCCATGTACACCAAGTGTACCTTCAACAGAGGGGACATGATCCACACAGGAGACATGACTCACAGAGGAGACATGACCCACACAGGAGACATGACTCACAGAGGAGACATGACCCACAGAGGAGACATGACCCACACAGGAGACATGACTCACAGAGGAGACATGACTCACAGAGGAGACATGACCCACAGAGGAGACATGACCCACAGAGGAGACATGACCCACACAGGAGACATGACCCACACAGGAGACATGACTCACAGAGGAGACATGACCCACAGAGGAGACATAACCCACACAGGAGACATGACCCACACAGGAGACAGGACTCACAGAGGAGACATGACCCACAGAGGAGACATGACTCACAGAGGAGATATGACCCACACAGGAGACATGACCCACACAGGAGACATGACTCACACAGGAGACATGACCCACACAGGAGACATGACCCACACAGGAGACATGACTCACAGAGATGATTGCAGAAACATGAACTGGAAAATAGATTTCAACAAACAGGATCCAAGTCTTGTGAGGTTTTATGAACTTTACAATGAAGGAACTGGGTCGTGGGAAGGTAGAGGTTTACATACAGATAATAAGACAGATATTTGGGGGTCAATATATGATGACAAGAAGCTTAGGGGTATGACGTAGAGACAATGTAGGCGGGTACCCAGCATTGGTAAAGTATGAGAGAACAAGGAATGAGGGGAGTAGGATGAGTCAGGAATGAGGGGAGCAGGATGAGTCAGGAATGAGGGGAGCAGGATGAGTAAGGAATGAGGGGAGTAGGATGAGTCAGGAATGAGGGGAGTAGGATGAGTGAGATGCAGACAAACTCTGAAAATAATAATGTGACAAGTCATGAGGTAATCCAAGATGATCACGAGATGGTTGTTAGTTAGAGGAGCCAGGTAGCTATGATGAGGAGTTCTGGAGGATGAGGTGTGGAGGAGGAGGTGAGGAACTGTATGATGAATTGTAGTCACAGTGGACACTGCAGATCCGACCCCTGTGAGGTGGCATGGGGAGTAGGTCTGGAAAACCACTGAAACAACAACAACAACAACAACAACAACAACATCAAGAAGAAGAAGAAGAAGAAGAAGAAGAAGAAGAAGAAGAACAACAACAACAACAACAACAACAACAAGAACAACAACAACCACACACAGTCTTGAGTGTTGGTACCCACACAAGGCTGGGGTTCCTCATGAAGCTTGGCTGTACGACGCCCGTCATCACTCGGCTGTACGACGCCCGTCATCACTCGGCTGTACGACGCCCGTCATCACTCGGCTGTACGACGCCCGTCATCACTCGGCTGTACGACGCCCGTCATCACTCGGCTGTACGACGCCCGTCATCACTCGGCTGTAGGACGCCCGTCATCACTCTCATGTTGTGGGGCGACAGCCACAACCAAGGCACATTTCCTCAACTTAACTGGTCGTTAGCATGTAGTCCAACATTACTGCCGTTAGTTTCTCTTCATTACTTTAATATAATTACGTTGGTCAACCACATGTGATGCTGTGTGTGTATGTGTGTGTGTGTGTGTGTGTGTGTGTGTGTGTGTGTGTGTGTGTGTGTGAGAATTTCATGGGTTGCGTTCATCTGGACTGCCAGAAAGCATTTGACACTAATCGCAGACGAGGCGGATGGATCAGCTGAACCTTCTTGTGATGCACAGCGCATTAAGTAGCAGGTCAGAGGAGCCTTCTCCTCTGCGGTTGAGGTCACTATGTAAATCACTGACCTTAAGGGTTGGCCTCCCACCTGAATATGTTTCCAGATGCCCCTAGTGTCAGCAGTGAGGGGAAACCTGGATCAGGAGTGAGGGGAAACCTGGATCAGGAGTGAGGGGAAACCTGGATCAGGAGTGAGGGGAACATACAATGGAACGAAGACAAGCTGAAAACTTGGTCTAATACATGACTGATGTGTAAAGCGAGAACATTATCTTGGAAAGCAAAAATGGGTATGTTTGAAGGAATAGTGGTTCCAACAATGTTATATGGTTGCGAGGAATGGGCTATAGATAGAGTTGTGTGGAGGAGGGTGGATGTGTTGGAAATGAGATGTTTGAGGACAATATGTGGTGTGATGTGGTATGATCGGGTGAGTAATGAAAGGGTAAGAGAGATGTGTGTTAATAAAAAGAGTGTGGTTGAAGGAGCAGAAGAGGGTGTTTTGAAATGGTTTGGTCACATGGAGAGAATGAGTAAGGAAAGATTGAAAAGAAGATATGTATATGTCAGAGGTGGAGGGAACGAGAAGTGGGAGACCAAATTGAAGGTGGAAAGGTGGAGTGAAAAAGACTTTGAGCGATCGGGGCCTGAACATACAGGAGGGTGAAAGGCGTGCAAGGGATAGAGTGAATTGGAACGATGTGGTATACCGGGGTCGACGTGCTGTCAGTGGATTGAACTAGGGCATGTGAAGCGTCTGGGGTAAACCATGGAAAGTTTCTGTGGGGCTTGGATGTGAAAAGGGAACTGTGGTTTCGCTACATTATACATGACAGCTAGAGACTGAGTGTAAACGAATGTGGTCTTTGTTGTCTTTTCCTAGCGCTACCTCGCGCGCATGCGGGGGGGAAGGGGTTGTCATTTCATGTGTGGCGGGGTAGCGGCTTGAATGAATAAAGGCAGCAAGTATGAATTATGTACATGTGTATATATGTGTGTGTCTGTGTATGTATAAAAATGCATACGCTGAAATGTATAGGTATGTATATGTGCGTGTTCGGACGTGCATGTATATACATGTGTATGTGGGTGGGTCGGGCCATTCTTTCATCCGTTTCCTCGCGGTGCCTCGCTAACGCGGGAGACAGCGACAAAGTATATATATATATATATATATATATATATATATATATATATATATATATATATATATATATATATATATATATATATATATATATATGAGATTTGTAGGGGTTTTCAGAAAAGAAGAGAGAATGATGGGGTGAAGAGAGTGGTGAGAGTAAGTGAGCTTAGGAAGGAGACTTGTGTGAGGAAGTACCAGGAGAGACTGAGTACAGAATGGAAAAAGGTGAGAACAAAGGACGTAAGGGGAGTGGTGGAGGAATGGGATGTATTTAGGGAAGCAGTGGTGGCTTGCGCAAAAGATGCTTGTGGCATGAGAAGCGTGGGAGGTGGATTGATTAGAAAGGGTAGTGAGTGGTGGGATGAAGAAGTAATATTATTAGTGAAAGAGAAGAGAGAGGCATTTGGACGATTTTTGCAGGGAAAAAATGCAAATGAGTGGGAGATGTATAAAAGAAAGAGGCAGAAGGTCAAGAGAAAGGTGCAAGAGGTGAAAAAGAGGGCAAATGAGAGTTGGGGTGAGAGAGTATCATTAAATTTTAGGGAGAATAAAAAGATGTTTTGGAAGGAGGTAAATAAAGTGCGTAAGACAAGGGAGCAAATGGGAACTTCAGTGAAGGAGACTAATGGGGAGGTGATAACAAGTAGTGGTGATGTGAGAAGGAGATGGAGCGAGTATTTTGAAGGTTTGTTGAATGTGTTTGATGATAGAGTGGCAGATATAGGGTGTTTTGGTCGAGGTGGTGTGCAAAGTGAGAGGGTTAGGGAAAATGATTTGGTAAACAGAGAAGAGGTAGTAAAAGCTTTGCGGAAGATGAAAGCCGGCAAGGCAGCAGGTTTGGATGGTATTGCAGTGGAATTTATTAAAAAAGGGGATGACTGTATTGTTGACTGGTTGGTAAGGTTATTTAATGTATGTATGACTCATGGAAAAAGGTGAGAACAATGGAAGTAAGGGGAGTGGGGGAGGAATGGGATGTATTTAGGGAATCAGTGATGGATTGCGCAAAAGATGCTTGTGGCATGAGAAGAGTGGGAGGTGGGTTGATTAGAAAGGATAGTGAGTGGTGGGATGAAGAAGTAAGAGTATTAGTGAAAGAGAAGAGAGAGGCATTTGGACGATTTTTGCAGGGAAAAAATGCAATTGAGTGGGAGATGTATAAAAGAAAGAGACAGGAGGTCAAGAGAAAGGTGCAAGAGGTGAAAAAAAGGGCAAATGAGAGTTGGGGTGAGAGAGTATCATTAAATTTTAGGGAGAATAAAAAGATGTTCTGGAAGGAGGTAAATAAAGTGCGTAAGACAAGGGAGCAAATGGTAACTTCGGTGAAGGGCGCAAGTGGGGAGGTGATAACAAGTAGTGGTGATGTGAGAAGGAGATGGAGTGAGTATTTTGAAGGTTTGTTGAATGTGTTTGATGATAGAGTGGCAGATATAGGGTGTTTTGGTCGAGGTGGTGTGCAAAGTGAGAGGGTTAGGGAAAATGATTTGGTAAACAGAGAAGAGGTAGTGAAAGCTTTGCGGAAGATGAAAGCCGGCAAGGCAGCAGGTTTGGATGGTATTGCAGTGGAATTTATTAAAAAAGGGGGTGACTGTATTGTTGACTGGTTGGTAAGGTTATTTAATGTATGTATGACTCATGGTGAGGTGCCTGAGGATTGGCGGAATGCGTGCATAGTGCCATTGTACAAAGGCAAAGGGGATAAGAGTGAGTGCTCAAATTACAGAGGTATAAGTTTGTTGAGTATTCCTGGTAAATTATATGGGAGGGTATTGATTGAGAGGGTGAAGGCATGTACAGAGCATCAGATTGGGGAAGAGCAGTGTGGTTTCAGAAGTGGTAGAGGATGTGTGGATCAGGTGTTTGCTTTGAAGAATGTATGTGAGAAATACTTAGAAAAGCAAATGGATTTGTATGTAGCATTTATGGATCTGGAGAAGGCATATGATAGAGTTGATAGAGATGCTCTGTGGAAGGTATTAAGAATATATGGTGTGGGAGGAAAGTTGTTAGAAGCAGTGAAAAGTTTTTATCGAGGATGTAAGGCATGTGTACGTGTAGGAAGAGAGGAAAGTGATTGGTTCTCAGTGAATGTAGGTTTGCGGCAGGGGTGTGTGATGTCTCCATGGTTGTTTAATTTGTTTATGGATGGGGTTGTTAGGGAGGTAAATGCAAGAGTTTTGGAAAGAGGGGCAAGTATGAAGTCTGTTGGGGATGAGAGAGCGTGGGAAGTGAGTCAGTTGTTGTTCGCTGATGATACAGCGCTGGTGGCTGATTCATGTGAGAAACTGCAGAAGCTGGTGACTGAGTTTGGAAAAGTGTGTGGAAGAAGAAAGTTAAGAGTAAATGTGAATAAGAGCAAGGTTATTAGGTACAGTAGGGTTGAGGGTCAAGTCAATTGGGAGGTGAGTTTGAATGGAGAAAAACTGGAGGAAGTGAAGTGTTTTAGATATCTGGGAGTGGATCTGGCAGCGGATGGAACCATGGAAGCGGAAGTGGATCATAGGGTGGGGGAGGGGGCCAAAATCCTGGGGGCCTTGAAGAATGTGTGGAAGTCGAGAACATTATCTCGGAAAGCAAAAATGGGTATGTTTGAAGGAATAGTGGTTCCAACAATGTTGTATGGTTGCGAGGCGTGGGCTATGGATAGAGTTGTGCGCAGGAGGATGGATGTGCTGGAAATGAGATGTTTGAGGACAATGTGTGGTGTGAGGTGGTTTGATCGAGTGAGTAACGTAAGGGTAAGAGAGATGTGTGGAAATAAAAAGAGTTTGGTTGAGAGAGCAGAAGAGGGTGTTTTGAAGTGGTTTAGGCACATGGAGAGGATGAGTGAGGAAAGATTGACCAAGAGGATATATGTGTCGGAGGTGGAGGGAACAAGGAGAAGAGGGAGACCAAATTGGAGGTGGAAAGATGGAGTGAAAAAGATTTTGTGTGATCGGGGCCTGAACATGCAGGAGGGTGAAAGGAGGGCAAGGAATAGAGTGAATTGGAGCGATGTGGTATACCGGGGTTGACGTGCTGTCAGTGGATTGAAGCAGGGCATGTGAAGCGTCTGGGGTAAACCATGGAAAACTGTGTAGGTATGTACATTTGCGTGTGTGGACGTATGTATATACATGTGTATGGGGGGGGGGGGTTGGGCCATTTCTTTCGTCTGTTTCCTTGCGCTACCTCGCAAACGCGGGAGACAGCGACAAAGTATAATAAAAAAAAAAAAAAATGACTCATGGTGAGGTGCCTGAGGATTGGCGGAATGCTTGCATAGTGCCATTGTACAAAGGCAAAGGGGATAAGAGTGAGTGCTCAAATTACAGAGGTATAAGTTTGTTGAGTATTCCTGGTAAATTATATGGGAGGGTATTGATTGAGAGGGTGAAGGCATGTACAGAGCATCAGATTGAGGAAGAGCAGTGTGGTTTCAGAAGTGGTAGAGGATGTGTGGATCAGGTGTTTGCTTTGATGAATGTATGTGAGAAATACTTAGAAAAGCAAATGGATTTGTATGTAGCATTTATGGATCTGGAGAAGGCATATGATAGAGTTGATAGAGATGCTCTGTGGAAGGTATTAAGAATATATGGTGTGGGAGGCAAGTTGTTAGAAGCAGTGAAAAGTTTTTATCGAGGATGTAAGGCGTGTGTACGTGTAGGAAGAGAGGAAAGTGATTGGTTCTCAGTGAATGTAGGTTTGCGGCAGGGGTGTGTGATGTCTCCATGGTTGTTTATTTTGTTTATGGATGGGGTTGTTAGGGAGGTGAATGCAAGAGTTTTGGAAAGAGGGGCAAGTATGCAGTCTGTTGTGGATGAGAGAGCGTGGGAAGTGAGTCAGTTGTTGTTCGCTGATGATACAGCGCTGGTGGCTGATTCATACAAGAAACTGCAGAAGCTGGTGACTGAATTTGGTAAAGTGTGTGAAAGAAGAAAGTTAAGAGTAAATGTGAATAAGAGCAAGGTTATTAGGTACAGTAGGTTTGAGGGTCAAGTCAATTGGGAGGTAAGTTTGAATGGAGAAAAACTGGAGGATGTAAAGTGTTTTAGATATCTGGGAGTGGATCTGGCAGCGGATGGAACTATGGAAACGGAAGTGAATCATAGGGTGGGGGAGGGGGCGAAAATTCTGGGAGCCTTGAAGAATGTTTGGAAGTCGAGAACATTATCTCGGAAAGCAAAAATGGGTATGTTTGAAGGAATAGTGGTTCCAACAATGTTGTACGGTTGCGAGGCGTGGGCTATGGATAGAGTTGTGCGCAGGAGGGTGGATGTGCTGGAAATGAGATGATTGAGGACAATGTGTGGTGTGAGGTGGTTTGATCGAGTAAGTAATGTAAGGGTAAGAGAGATGTGTGGCAATAAAAAGAGTGTGGTTAAGAGAGCAGAAGGTGTTTTGAAATGGTTTGGTCACATGGAGAGAATGAGTGAGGAAAGATTGACCAAGAGGATATATGTGTCAGAGGTGGAGGGAACGAGAAGTGGGAGACCAAATTGGAGGTGGAAAGATGGAGTGAAAAAGATTTTGTGTGATCGGGGCCTGAACATGCAGGAGGGTGAAAGGCGTGCAAGGAATAGAGTGAATTGGAACGATGTGGTATACCGGGGTCGACGTGCTGTCAATGGATTGAACCAGGGCATGTGAAGCGTCTGGGGTAAACCATGGAAAGTTTCTGTGGGGCCTGGATGTGGAAAGGGAGCTCTGGTTTCGGTGCATTATTACATGACAGCTAGAGACTGAGTGTGAACGAATGGGGCCTTTGTTGTCTTTCCTAGCGCTACCTCGCGCACATGAGGGGGGGAGGGGGTTGTTATTCCATGTGTGACGAGGTGGCGATGGGAATAAATAAAGGCAGACAGTATGAATTATGTACATGTGTATATATGTACATGTCTGTGTGTGTATATATATGTGTACATTGAGATGTATTGGTATGTATATTTGCGTGTGTGGACGTGTATGTATAGACATGTGTATGTGAGTGGGTTGGGCCATACTTTCGTCTGTTTCCTTGCGCTACCTCGCTAACGCGGGAGACAGCGACAAAGCAAAATAAGAAAAAAAAAAAATATATCTATATATATATATATATATATATATATATATATATATATATATATATATATATATATATATATATATATTTGGCGAGAGGGAGTGAGATTGATCATCAGTGGGTTTCAATATGTGTTCTGGGGTTGAGGGTCACGTGCGGTGGGATGGGCGATTGGTTTGGGAGATGTTCGATAAGATCCCATTTCGTGTCATGATTACATCATGAGAGTTCACGTGTGTGCAGGTTGCCTCCCACTGATCACAAGCCAGACTGATGAATCTCTGACAAGATGGTGTAGGTGAGCGGCTCAACCCAGGTCACTCACCCACCACCATCTTCACCAGGCGGGAGGTAGCAACACACACACCCACCTCCCTCCTCCTGGTCTTCTGGGAAGCGGGTGGGTGAGTTGTGCTGTAATCAGGAAAATTACTGAGAAGTGTATTGGTGATTCGTGTCCAGCAGGTGTATGTCTGGGCGGCGGTGGGAAAGTGCCCCATGGGAGGGCAGGTGGTGATTCACAGGGGTGCAGGGAGATTATGGGAGAGTGATTCACAGGAGGGCACTGGATTATGGGAGGGTAAGTGACTCATGCAAGTACGTGGGAAGGAAAGTAACAACAGAAGACCTGATGGTCTATACCGGGGGTCTCCTGCCGCAGTATCATGGGTTCCGAATCTTTATATGTGGAGACAAATGACTTCCTCTCCGGCTGCCACTATAGACGGAGACATCCTCGCCATCTATCATGATAGATAGAGAAGATGATCAAGCAGAGAGTTTCCCCTCCACCACCACCACTATCAGTGGAAACAGAAATAAAGCACAGTGTTGCTCGCCACCTGCCACCAGAGATGGAGGTGGGATAGTACAGCAGAAGGCTCCTCCCCACCCGCTACTCCCTCCAGCACATCAACAGACAGGGTAGCAGGAAGACACGTCCAGTATACAGGACACACAGACGTGCAAATCTCTTACGTAAGGATGAAGAGAAAATGATGATAATCAAATTTGCGAGTGAGAGAGCCCAGGAGAGAGACAGCTGACACTAACGTGTACAGGACAGAAAAACATGAAATATTGTTACACTGCTGAGTCTTGGTGGGAGAGAATCATTGTTTGATGATGTTATCACTAATGTATTTGTTTATCCGTGATGGATCGAGTCTTGCCTTTGACTATATGCTACGGTGGTTTACGCCACAATATACAGTACTGTTAAAGAAAACTTTTGTCAACTATTGTATTGTATCTCATGTCTTAACTCAGTCCCGTTCTTGCTAGTCACTGTATCTCTGTCTAACATGAAGAAATTGGCGTAAGTTATATGGGAGAAATTAAGTCATAGACTTTGGAAACTTGTGACAAATCTCACCAGAATCTGCGTTTTCTTTGTAGCGAAGATATTGTGCATCTGTGAGTAGTATTACTGCACAGTAGATACACCTCAGCACACGAAATTACCTCCGTGGCTCTACTTTGTATTCGTTCTAGTTTCCTTCGTCTTTCATTAAAGTTAAGATTAAAACTGAACAAATTACTTTAAATGTTGTCTGACTAGGGTGTTGTGAGTTGTGAGTGTTGTGTTTCAGTTTATTGTTTATATTTCTTGTGAGACTTGACGTTGTTTTCGAATTCTCATATGAAGTTAGATATTACTCTTCGTATCATAATTGAAGGTCCATCTCTCTTCTCGTATTTCTCATAATGATTTACCAAATATTTTGCATTAAAGTTTGATGTGTTTTCCCACAACACATTACTCTTCATCTGTCTACATCATGTGAGTCTGTTTGCCATATCTCTGTATGCTCCACGTACAGACTGTGTGCCGTATCTATGACCACTATATTAATCTGTCTAACTCTTACTAAACCATGTAGAACTGTCCTTTTTTGTCCGATGTTTACTTCCTAATTTCGCGTAGTCAACAGATTTAGAAATGTCCGGATGGTCCTGCATCTTGATCATTATCAACACATAATGAAAACTGTAAGGTTCCATAAATGATCCTTGTGGTACCCCGCTTGTCACGGTGAGGCGCTCTGGTTCTTCCATGTTAACATCATCTGTTGTTATCTTTGTGACGATCCACGTACACTCTTGACTTCCCACGTCGTGTGATGATAACTTAACTAACACTCTCGTGTGGTAACCCATCGAAGGCCATATGAAAGAAAGTATTGTGAAATCCCAGTTATCATGTATTGTGAGATTTCAGTTATTATGTATTCATAGGTCGCTTGCAGAAACCCAGCAAAGATGGTGGAAATAAGTGAGCTTAGGAAACAGGCTTGTGTGTGGAGTGTCCAAGAGAGACATATGAACGAAGCTTGGTGAGTGGACGAGGAATGAGAGGTGTTAAGAGAAGCAGTGGTCACGGGTGCCAGGCAAGTGTGCTCCATGTTGAGAGTAGGATGTCGGCGTGTGAGAATGGCAGTGGGTAGTGGCACAACGAAGTTAAGTTGCCTGTGAAAGAGAAGTGTATAGGCATTACTTACAGGGAAGGAGTGTGAGTGACTGGGAGATGTACAAAAGGAGGCGGCAGGATGCCAAGGGGAACAGACAGGGACTGAAAAAAAGGGCAAGTGAGAGTACGGCTGTGAGAATATCGGCAAACTTCAAGAAGGATATGAAAATGTTTTTGAGGAGAGCAAAAAAGAACAAATGAAAGGCATGATAAACAGAGCAGAAGAAAAAGTGATTACAAGCAAAGAAGAGATGAAGAAGAGATGGAGTAAATGTTGTGAAGGACTGTTGAATGTGTTAGATGATAGGTTGGTAGATGTCGGGTGTTTGGGTCAGGATGGTATGCGAAGTTAGAAAGGCAGGGAAAGTGTATTAGCGAAATGAGAAGAGGTGATGAAGGCCTTACGTGCGATGAAGTGTGGCAAGGAGGATAGAGTGAATGGGATCGCACATGAATTTCTGAAGACTGTGACATTGTTGATAGGTTAGTTAGGATTTTCAGTGAAGTACCTGAGGATTGGCAAAACGTCTGTAGAGTGCCACTCTATAAAGGAAAGAGGAACAAAAGTAAATACTCGATATGCAGATGTATAAGATTGTCCAACTTACCAGTTAAGTTATATGGGACGATGGTGATCGAGAGGGTGAAGGCTTATACACAGCATCACATTTCGGACGAGCAGTATGACTTCAGGAGTCGTAGAGAATCTGTAGAGAAAGTTTTTGCTTCGCCGAATGTGTGAGTAAGAGAAATAGACGGATCTGAAAATGGCAATTTTGGATCTGAAGACAGTATATGATGGGCTGATAGTGATGATTTGGGGAATGTCTTACGAGTGTATGGTATGGGGGAAAACAGCCATAAGAAGCGGTGGCGAATTTCTCTATCAGTTATGTGTGTGTGTGTGTGTGTGTGTGTGTGTGGTGTGTGTGTGTGTGTGTGTGTGTGTGTGTGTGTGTGTGTGTGGTGGTGTGGTGTGTGTGTGTGTGTGTGTGTGTGTGTAGGAAGAGAGGAGATCGAGTGGTTCCAAGTGAAGGAAGGTCTGAGGTAAGGGTATTTGATGTAACCATTGTTCTGCGGTGAGCAAGATGAATGCAAGGGCCTTACACTGAGGAGGGTCGGATCTGCGGTTCCCTGGGCTGGCCGGGAGATGAGTCACTTGCTCGCTCCTCATGACGCGGCTCAGGTAGCAAAGTCAGGTGAGAAACTGTAGAAGCTGGTTTTTACGTGTCTGGAAGAGTGAGTGTGTATGAGGAGAAGGTTAATAGTTAATGCGAATATAAGTAAGGTTATTGTGTTTAGCAATGTTCATACGCATCACCCAGCAATGTTCATACGCATGCCTCCAGTACTATACCTTATACTAGCTCATAGACCAGCATCTATTCTTCTTTTTAACGGTATCCAAGATGACGGAAGCCATCTCATTAACGCTATACAACTTAGCTTATCCCTGGGGATAGGGGAGAAAGAATACTTCGGGGATAGGGGAGAAAGAATACTTCCCATGTATTCCCTGAGTGTCGTAGAAGGCAACTAAAGGGGACGGGAGCGGGGGCTGGAAACCCTCCCCTCCTTGCATTTCAATTTCTAAAAGGGGAAACAGAAGAAGGATTCAAGCTGGGAGTGCTCATCCTCCTCGAAGGCTTAGATTGGAGTGTCTGAATGTGTGTGGATGTAACCAAGATGAGGAAAAAGGTGAAATAGGTAGTATGTTTGATGAGAGGAACCTGGATGTTCTGGCCCTGAGTGAAACGAACCTCAAGGGTAAAGGGGAAGAGCGGTTTGGAAAAAGTCTTAAGAGTAAAGTTAGGGGTCGGTGAGAGGACAAGAGCTAAGGAAGGAGTACCACTAATCCTGAAGCAGGAGTTGTGGAAGGGTGATAGAGTGAGAGAAAGTAAATTTTAGATTGATGTGGGTAAAACAGAAAGTGGATGGAGAGAGATGGGTGATTATAGGTGCTTATGCACCTGGGCATGAGAAGAAAGATCATGAGAGGCAAGTGTTTTGGGAGCAGCTGAGTGAGTGTCAGCAGCTATGATGCACGAGACCGGGTTATAGTGATGGGTAATTTAAATGTGCAGGTGAATAATGTGCCAGTTGAGGGTATAGTTGGTGTACATGAGGTATTCAGTGCGGTGAATGGAAATGGTGAAGAGTTTGTAGATTTGTATGCTGAAGAATGACTGGTGATTGGGAATACCTGGTTTAAAATTAGATGTACATTAGTATACGTATGTGAATAGGAGAGATGGTCAAAGGGCGTTATTGAATTAGTGATAATTGATAGGCATGTAAAAGGGAGACTTCTGAATGTAAATGTGCTGAGAGGGGCAGCTGGAGGGATGTCTGATCACTATCTTGTGGAGGCGAAGGTGAAGATTTGTAGAGGATTTCAAAAAAGAAAAGAAAATGTTGAGGAGAAGAGAGTGGTAAGAGTAAGTGAGCTTGGAAAGGAAACTTGTGTGAGGAAGTACCAGGAGAGATTGAGTGTAGAATGGCAAAAGGTGAGAGCAAATGACGTGAGAGGAGTGAGTGAGGAATGGGATGTATTTAGGGAAGCGGTGATGGCATGTGCAAAAGATGCATGTGGCATGAGAAAGGTGGGAGGTGAGTAGATTAGAAAGGGTAGTGAGCGGTGGGATGAAGAAGTAAAGTTGTTAGTGAAAGAGAAAAGAGAGGCGTTTGGACGATACTTCCAAGGAAGGACTGCAAATGACCGGGAGATGAATAAAAGAAAGCGGCAGGAGGTCACAAGGAATGTGCAAAGGGTTGAAAAAGAGGGCAAATGAGAGTTGGAGTGAGAGAGTATCATTAAACTTTAGGAAGAGTGAAAAGATGTTTTGGAAGGAGCTGAATAACGTGCGTAAGACAAGAGAACAAATGGGAACATCGGCGAAAGGAGCAAGTGGGAAATAATAACAGGTAGCGATGGAGTGAGTATTTTGAAGGTTTGTTGAATATCGTCGAGGTAGAGGTCGAGGATCAGGGAGAATGGTTTGATTAATAGTGAAGAGGCGGCAAAAGCTTTACGGAAGATGAAATCCGGCAAGGCGGCGGGTTTGGATGGTGTTACAGTTGAATCTACAAAGAGAAGGGGGTGACTGTGTTGTTGACTGGTTGGTAAGGATATATAATGTATGGATGGATTATGGTGAAGTGCCTGAGGATTGGTGGAATGCTTGCATAGTGCCATTGTACAAAGGCAAAGGGTTAGTGCTCAAATTACAGAGGCATAATTTTGAGTATTCCTGGAAAATTATATGGGAGGGTATTGATTGAGAGAGTGAAGGCATGTACCGAACACCAGACTCGGGAAGAGCAGTGTGGTTTCAGAAGTGGTTAAAGAATATGTGTGAGAAATACTAAGAAAAACAGATGGCGTTGTATGGAGTATTTATGGATCTGGAGAAGGCATATGATAGAGTTGATAGAGATGCTCTGTGGAAGGTCTTAAGAGTATGTGGTGTCGGAGGTAAGCTGTTAGAAGTGAAAGTTTTTATCGAGAATGTAAGGCATGTGTACGAGTAGGAAGAAGAGATTGTGATTGGTTCCCAGTGAAGGTCGGTCCGCGGCAGGGGTGTGTGATGTCTCCATTGTTGTTTAATTTGTTTATGGATGGGGTGGTTAGGGAGGTGAATGCAAGAATTTTGGAGACAGGAGCAAGTACGCAGTCTCTCGGGATGAGAGGGCCTGGGAAGTGTCAGTCGTTCGCCGATGATACAGCTCTGGTAGCTGATTCGAGGAAGAAACTGCAGAAGTTTGGGATGTAAGTTTGAGTGAAGAAAAACTGGAGGAAGTGAAATGTTTTAGATATCTGGGAGTGGATTTGGCAACAGATAGAACCATGGAAGTGGAAGTGAGTCACAGGGTGGGGAAGGGGGCTAAAGTTTTGGTCGCGATGAAGAAGGTGTGGAAGGCGAGAGCGTTATCTCGGGGAGCAAAATTGGGTATGTTTGAAGGAATAGTGGTTTCCAACAACGTTATATGGTTGCGAGGCATGGGCTATAGATAGGTTTGTGTGGAGGAGGGTGGATGTGTTGGAAATGAAATGTTTAAGGACAATATGTGGTGTGAGGTGGTATGATCGAGTAAGTAATGAGAGGGTAAGAGAGATGTGTGGAAATATAAAGAGTGTGGTTGAGAGAGCAGAAGAGGGTGTTTTGAAATGGTTTGGTCACATGGAGAGAATGAGTGAGGAAAGATTAACAAAGAGGATATATATATTAACAAAGAGGATATATATGTCAGAGGTGGAGGGAACGAGGGGAAGTGGGACACCAAATTGGATGTGGAAAGATGGATTGAAAAAGATTTTGAGCGATCTGGGCCTGAACAAACAGGAAGGTGAGAGAAGTGCAAGGAATAGAGTGAATTGGAACGATGTGGTATACTGGGGTCGACGTGCTGTTAATGGATTGAACCAGGGCATGTGAAGCGTCTGGGGTAAAGCATGGAAAGTTTTGTAGGGCCTGGATGTGGAAAGGGAGCTGTGGTCTCGGTGCATTACACATGACAGCAAGAGACTGAGTGTGAACGAATGTGGCCTTTGTTGTCTGTTTTCCTGGCGCTACCTCGCTGACGCGGAAAACATCGATTAAGTATAATAATATAAAAAAAAAAAAAAAAGCTTAAACCAATTACCTAATCTACTGGCAAACCTCTTGGTGAGATGATCAGCGGGGTTGACTGTGGACCGACTGTCGTAACCAGGGTTCGAATCTATGCCACGGACCCCGTGATCCCCCCCCCCCCCCCCCGTCAGCGTCGGGAGGCGCTACGTGACGGAGGCGTGTCTGGCACCTGCCAGGATACATAACATAGACCAATCATCAGTGACGTGTGTGTGTCTGTCATCTGATACAGTTATTCTCGGACGACCAAACCTACACCACTCGGGGTCGTGGCCATGATTGGCCCGCCTGATGAGGCGCAGGACTCCACCCCCTCCCCCTCCCCCCCTCCCCCATGGGCAGCTCTCGTAAGAGGTCAAGGTCAAAGATCGTGTGGGAGGTGGTTGGGCAAGTGTTGTCCAGGGCAGAGACTATCATTGTCATTATTTATGCCTCCACTTCCCCCCCAGCAGCAGCAGGCATCGGTAACTTTATAACAGCTGTACCAGTAATTGACCTGAAATTACAGGTTTGTCTCCCCTGTAATTCAGGAGGCAACACCCTGCAGTTCATCATCCACATACTCCACCAGATCAATACTTATATCCACATACTCCACCAGATCAATACTTATATCCACACACTCCACCAGATCAATACTTATATCCACATACTCCACCAGATCAATACTTATATCCACACACTCCACCAGATCAATACTTATATCCACACACTCCACCAGATCAATACTTATATCCACATACTCCACCAGATCAATACTTATATCCACATACTCCACCAGATCAATACTTATATCCACACACTCCACCAGATCAATACTTATATCTGACGCTTCCCGTTACGCCGGCATTACCCCCCCCCCCCCCTGTGATGCTTGGTAAGGTGAAGGTAAGTAAACACAGACTCTGGTTGTTTACCCCATGGGTGACCAGGGCCTGCCCACCTGCCCCACCACCACGACCTCCCACACTTAGAACCTTCGACACAACCACGCATCATCAATCATCTCCACCATCAATACTGACTGATGTGTCTCCACCATCAATACTGACAGATGTGTCTCCACCATCAATACTGACTGATGTGTCTCCACCATCAATACTGACAGATGTGTCTCCACCATCAATACTGACAGATGTGTCTCCACCATCAATACTGACAGATGTGTCTCCACCATCAATACTGTATTCAGTGTTGGGTCGTCCTGTTTGAGAAAAGATAAATAGGACGGAGAGAGGCCAGAGACCAGCTATCAACATGATTGTCAGAATGAGTTACAGCTCCCAGCACACCACAGTGGGCGACTCAGACTTACTAGAGAAAAGATAAGCGTAAGAGAAGTTCAGATCCAAGTATCAAGGAGTTCAAATGTTTACATAACGTTGGTCAACCGTGTTATGAGATCAGATCATTTTACCTTCGCTGTGTTGATAGATACAAACTCGTAAACAAACGCTCGACTGCGAATGATGTGTTACACATTACCTTCATCAAGAGAAGTGTTGACATAGTGAATGACGAACCAAGCAGAGTGACTGAACACAAGACCAGAGTTACGTTCAGACAACAGAAGTTTGGCTTCAAGTTCACAAGTGACGCCATGATGGTGTGTGTGTGTGTGTCTATGTATCATAACCTGGCTGTCTCTCATGTTCACAAGTGACATCATGATGGTGTGTGTGTGTGTGTGTCTATGTATCATAACCTGGCTGTCTCTCATGTTCACAAGTGACGTCATGATGGTGTGTGTGTGTGTGTCTATGTATCATAACCTTGCAGTCTCTCATGTTCACAAGTGACGCCATGATGGTGTGTGTGTGTGTGTCTATGTATCATAACCTTGCTGTCTCTCATGTTCACAAGTGACGCCATGATGGTGTGTGTGTGTGTGTCTATGTATCATAACCTTGCTGTCTCTCATGTTCACAAGTGACGTCATGATGGTGTGTGTGTGTGTGTGTGTGTCTATGTATCATAACCTTGCTGTCTCTCATGTTCACAAGTGACGTCATGATGGTGTGTGTGTGTGTGTGTGTCTATGTATCATAACCTGGCTGTCTCTCATGTTCACAAGTGACGTCATGATGGTGTGTGTGTGTGTGTGTGTGTCTATGTATCATAACCTTGCTGTCTCTCATGTTCACAAGTGACGTCATGATGGTGTGTGTGTGTGTGTCTATGTATCATAACCTTGCTGTCTCTCATGTTCACAAGTGACGTCATGATGGTGTGTGTGTGTGTGTGTCTATGTATCATAACCTTGCTGTCTCTCATGTTCACAAGTGACGTCATGATGGTGTGTGTGTGTGTGTGTCTATGTATCATAACCTTGCTGTCTCTCATGTTCACAAGTGACGTCATGATGGTGTGTGTGTGTGTGTGTCTATGTATCATAACCTTGCTGTCTCTCATGTTCACAAGTGACGTCATGATGGTGTGTGTGTGTGTGTGTCTATGTATCATAACCTTGCTGTCTCTCATGTTCACAAGTGACGTCATGATGGTGTGTGTGTGTGTGTCTATGTATCATAACCTTGCAGTCTCTCATGTTCACAAGTGACGTCATGATGGTGTGTGTGTGTGTGTGTGTCTATGTATCATAACCTTGCAGTCTCTCATGTTCACAAGTGACGTCATGATGGTGTGTGTGTGTGTGTCTATGTATCATAACCTTGCAGTCTCTCATGTTCACAAGTGACGTCATGATGGTGTGTGTGTGTGTGTGTGTCTATGTATCATAACCTTGCAGTCTCTCATGTTCACAAGTGACGTCATGATGGTGTGTGTGTGTGTGTCTATGTATCATAACCTGGCAGTCTCTCATGTTCACAAGTGACGTCATGATGGTGTGTGTGTGTGTGTGTGTCTATGTATCATAACCTTGCTGTCTCTCATGTTCACAAGTGACGTCATGATGGTGTGTGTGTGTGTGTCTATGTATCATAACCTGGCAGTCTCTCATGTTCACAAGTGACGTCATGATGGTGTGTGTGTGTGTGTCTATGTATCATAACCTGGCAGTCTCTCATGTTCACAAGTGACGTCATGATGGTGTGTGTGTGTGTGTCTATGTATCATAACCTGGCAGTCTCTCATGATCACCTGTCCTGAACCCTCAACACAAACTGGTTGTGCTGCTCACAACCTCGTCCCAACACAACGGACGCTTCATTCCTGTTCCCATTACATGTTAAGCTGTGGTAAACTGTGTTAAGCTGTGGTAAACTGTGTTAAGCTGTGGTAAACTGTGTTAAGCTGTGGTAAACTGTGTTAAGCTGTGGTAAACTATGGTAAGCTGTGGTAAACTGTGTTAAGCTGTGGTAAACTGTGTTAAGCTGTGGTAAACTGTGTTAAGCTGTGGTAAACTGTGTTAAGCTGTGGTAAACTATGGTAAGCTGTGGTAAACTGTGTTAAGCTGTGGTAAACTATGGTAAGCTGTGGTAAACTATGGTAAGCTGTGGTAAACTGTGTTAAGCTGTGGTAAACTATGGTAAGCTGTGGTAAACTATGGTAAGCTGTGGTAAACTATGGTAAGCTGTGGTAAACTATGGTAAGCTGTGGTAAACTATGGTAAGCTGTGGTAAACTATGGTAAGCTGTGGTTCTCTAAGCAAGATGCTTGCAGTGTGGGGCTAACACCAGTGTGACTGGGTCAGAGGGTTAGCTTCAAGCAGGGTTCTGGGGCGCATCCTGCCCCAGGGGTCAGGCAAGGCCCAGTCTGGTACCCGCCCCACGGGTCATTACGTCATACGCCCGACACCGAGGTAGCACAGTGGGGTTTGCTGCCAGTCTTGTGGGATAAAGTATCGTAAAACGAAAATGGATGAAGTAAGAAAACAGTGGACGTTGTGACATCTGTATATCCCCAGTCATGTCCCAACATCTGTTACCATCAGTAGGTGTCTTGTCCACCTGGCTACACCAGCTGTGAGGAGCAAGGGCATGATATCGCTGTGAGGGGAGTGGTGGAGTGTGAGGGGAGTGGTGGAGTGCGAGGGGAGTGGCAGGATGATGAGGGGAGTGGCAGAAGTGTGAGGGAAGAAGCATAAGTGGGAGGGTAGCGTCAAGAGTGTGAGGGGAGGGGCAGGAGGGTGAGGGGAGGGGCAGGAGTGTGAGGGGCAAGACAGGAGGGTGAGGGGAGGGACAGGAGGGTGAGGGGAGGGGCAGGGGGTGAGGGGAGGGGCAGGGGGTGAGGGGAGGGGCAGGAGGGTGAGGGGAGGGGCAGGGAGGAGAGGGGAGGGGCAGGGTTGAGGGTGAGGGGAGGGGCAGGGGGTGAGGGGCAGGGGTGAGGGGGGGCGGGAGGTGGGATGGCCACATGTGTTTCATTCATGCTGGTAAAGCCACATTCGTCGTCGAGGTGTGGCCCTGACCTTTGTGTTGTACCTGGCCACCTCCTCCCGCTGCTGCCTGCCTGCCTCACTGCCAACACCAGCTCTCTTGCTGCTGACAACATCAAACCAACACCAGGTTGTCACTGCCCACACTAAGGCTGGCTCTAACACCAGGTTGTCATCATCTCCAGCAGGTCCTCACGTCATCATCCTCAGCAGGTCCTCATGTCATCATCATGTCAGCAAGTCCTCACTTCATCATCATTCAGCAGGTCGTCACATCATCATCATCCTCAGCAGGTCCTCATGTCATCATCACGTCAGCTGATCCTCACGTCATAATCATTCAGCAGGTCCTCACGTCATCATCATACTCAGCAGTCCTCATGTCATCATCACGACAGCCGATCCTCACGTCATCATCATCATCCTCAGCAGGTCCTCATGTCATCATCATTTCAGCAGGTCTTCACGTCATCATTACGTCAGCAGGTCTTCACGTCATCATCCCAAGTTGTTCCTCACGTCATCATCCTCAGCAGGTCCTCATGCCATCATCACGTCAGCAGTTCCTCACGTCATCATCACGTCAGCAGGTCCTCACGTCATCATCACGTCAGCAGGTCCTCACGTCATCATCACGTCAGCAGGTCCTCACGTCATCATTATCACGTCAGCAGGTCCTCACGTCATCATCACGTCAGCAGGACCTCACGTCATCAACACGTCAGCAGGTCCTCACGTCATCATCGTCACGTCAGCAGGTCCTCACGTCATCATCACGTCAGCAGGTCCTCACGTCATCATCATCATCATCGCGTCAGCAGGTCCTCACGTCATCATCACGTCAGCAGGTCCTCACGTCATCGTCACGTCAGCAGGTCCTCACGTCATCGTCACGTCAGCAGGTTCTCACGTCATCATCACGTCAGCAGGTCCTCACGTCATCATCACGTCAGCAGGTAGGTCCTCACGTCATCATCACGTCAGCAAGTCCTCACGTCATCATCACGTCAGCAGGTCCTCACGTCATCATCATCCTCAGCAGGTCCTCACGTCATCATCACGTCAGCAGGTCCTCACGTCATCATCACGTCAGCAGGTCCTCACGTCATCATCATCACGTCAGCAGGTCCTCACGTCATCATCATCACGTCAGCAGGTCCTCACGTCATCATCACGTCAGCAGGTCCTCACGTCATCATCATCACGTCAGCAGGTCCTCACGTCATCATCATCACGTCAGCAGGTCCTCACGTCATCATCATCACGTCAGCAGGTCCTCACGTCATCATCATCACGTCAGCAGGTCCTCACGTCATCATCATCACGTCAGCAGGTCCTCACGTCATCATCATGACGTCAGCAGGTCCTCACGTCATCATCATCACGTCATCATCACGTCAGCAGGTCCTCACGTCATCATCATCACGTCAGCAGGTCCTCACGTCATCATCATCACGTCAGCAGGTCCTCACGTCATCATCATCACGTCAGCAGGTCCTCACGTCATCATCATCACGTCAGCAGGTCCTCACGTCATCATCATCACGTCAGCAGGTCCTCACGTCATCATCATGACGTCAGCAGGTCCTCACGTCATCATCATCACGTCAGCAGGTCCTCACGTCATCATCATCATCACTTCAGCAGGTCCTCACGTCATCATCATCATGACGTCAGCAGGTCCTCACGTCATCATCATCACGTCAGCAGGTCCTCACGTCATCATCATCACGTCAGCAGGTCCTCACGTCATCATCATCACGTCAGCAGGTCCTCACGTCATCATCATCACGTCAGCAGGTCCTCACGTCAGCAGGTCCTCACGTCATCATCATCACGTCATCATCACGTCAGCAGGTCCTCACGTCATCATCATCACGTCATCATCACGTCAGCAGGTCCTCACGTCATCATCATCACGTCATCATCACGTCAGCAGGTCCTCACGTCATCATCATCACGTCAGCAGGTCCTCACGTCATCATCATCACGTCAGCAGGTCCTCACGTCATCATCATCACGTCATCATCACGTCAGCAGGTCCTCACGTCATCATCATCACGTCAGCAGGTCCTCACGTCGTCATCATGACGTCAGCAGGTCCTCACGTCATCATCATCACGTCAGCAGGTCCTCACGTCATCATCATCACGTCATCATCACGTCGTGTGATCGTCCATCATGAAGAAAGTGCCAAGAGTGTAAGGTGCGACTTAGCTGGGATTTCCAGCACGTTTTTCAGGATTACATGGACGATAATCCTGGCAAATCCTTCGTGACTATAGCCTTAACTGACTCTGGACAACCAAGTGAAATTGACCCAACTCCTTGACTACAGTGGTACGACCCTTGGCCACGACGGACGACCTTTGACCACGACAGTACGACCTTTGACCACGTTACTATCCTTCATCACGACGGACGACCTTTGACCACGACGGTACTATCCTTCATCACGACGGTACGACCCTTGACCACGACAGTACTATCCTTCATCACGACGGTACGACCCTTGACCACGACGGTACGACCCTTGACCACGACAGTACTATCCTTCATCACGACGGTACGACCCTTGACCACGACGGTACGACTCTTGATCACGACGGTACTATCCTTCATCACGACGGTACGACCCTTGACCACGACGGTACGACCCTTGACCACGACAGTACTATCCTTCATCACGACGGTACGACCTTTGACCACGACAGTACGACCTTTGACCACGACGGTACTATCCTTCATCACGACGGTACGACCCTTGACCACGACGGTACGACTCTTGATCACGACGGTACTATCCTTCATCACGACAGTACGACCCTTGACCACGACGGTACCATCCTTCATCACGACGGTACGACCCTTGACCACGACGATACGACCCTTGACCACGACAGTACTATCCTTCATCACGACGGTACGACCTTTGACCACGACAGTACGACCTTTGACCACGACGGTACTATCCTTCATCACGACGGTACGACCCTTGACCACGACGGTACTATCCTTCATCACGACGGTACGACCCTTGACCACGACGGTACTATCCTTCATCACGACGGTACGACCCTTGACCACGACGGTACGACCCTTGACCACGACAGTACTATCCTTCATCACGACGGTACGACCCTTGACCACGACGGTACGACTCTTGACCACGACAGTACTATCCTTCATCACGACGGTACGACCCTTGACCACGACGGTACGACTCTTGATCACGACGGTACTATCCTTCATCACGACGGTACGACCCTTGACCACGACGGTACGACTCTTGACCACGACAGTACTATCCTTCATCACGACGGTACGACCCTTGACCACGACGGTACGACCCTTGACCACGACAGTACTATCCTTCATCACGACGGTACGACCCTTGACCACGACGGTACGACTCTTGATCACGACGGTACCATCCTTCATCACGACGGTACGACCCTTGACCACGACAGTACTATCCTTCATCACGACGGTACGACCCTTGACCACGACAGTACTATCCTTCATCACGACGGTACGACCCTTGACCACGACAGTACTATCCTTCATCACGACAGTACGACCTTTGACCACGACGGTACTATCCTTCATCACGACGGTACGACCCTTGACCACGACAGTACTATCCTTCATCACGACGGTACGACTCTTGACCACGACAGTACTATCCTTCATCACGACAGTACGACCTTTGACCACGACGGTACTATCCTTCATCACGACGGTACGACCCTTGACCACGACAGTACTATCCTTCATCACGACGGTACGACCCTTGACCACGACAGTACGACCTTTGACCACGACGGTACTATCCTTCATCACGACGGTACGACCCTTGACCACGACAGTACCATCCTTCATCACGACGGTACGACCCTTGACCACGACAGTACGACCTTTGACCACGACGGTACTATCCTTCATCACGACGGTACGACCCTTGACCACGACAGTACTATCCTTCATCACGACGGTACGACCTTTGACCACGACAGTACGACCTTTGACCACGACGGTACTATCCTTCATCACGACGGTACGACCCTTGACCACGACAGTACTATCCTTCATCACGACGGTACGACCCTTGACCACGACAGTACTATCCTTCATCACGACGGTACGACCCTTGACCACGACAGTACTATCCTTCATCACGACAGTACGACCTTTGACCACGACGGTACTATCCTTCATCACGACGGTACGACCCTGACCACGACGTATATCCTTCCATCACGACGGTAGACTCTACCACGACAGTACTATCCTTCATACACGACAGTACGACCTATTGACCCCGACGGTACTATCTTCATCAGACGGTGGCACCACGACCACTGGTGGTGGCACCACGACCACTGGAGGTGGCACCACGACCACTGGTGGTGGCACCACGACCACTGGTGGTGGCACCACGACCACTGGTGGTGGCACCACGACCACTGGTGGTGGCACCACGACCACTGGTGGTGGCACCACGACCACTGGTGGTGGCACCACGACCACTGGAGGTGGCACCACGACCACTGGTGGTGGCACCACGACCACTGGAGGTGGCACCACGACCACTGGTGGTGGCACCACGACCACTGGGCCACAGTGTGGGTACTAGGGACCACAGTGTAGGTACTAGGGACCACAGTGTAGGTACTAGGGACCACAGTGTAGGTACTAGGGACCACAGTGTAGGTACTAGGGACCACAGTGTAGGTACTAGGGACCACTGGTCAGCCCTCACATCGCACCACACCACCTCCTCTCATGTGGTAAACAGATGTTATCATGAGGTCAGGAAACTTAATAATGCATCATTAAAGTAAACATTATGATTATCATACAACACGTATAGTCCGGTACTGTGAACCATGATGAGCAGAGCATAACATGTGTGTGTGTGTGTGGCAGGTGGCGTGTCAAGTGGGCGTGGCAAGGGCGTGGGCAACACTCGCCGGGCACAATCTCTTACCCCCCACCCATCACCAGTCCATGACGTCATACCCCCACCCATCACCAGTCCATGACGTCATACCCCCACCCATCACTAGTCCATGACGTCATACCCCCACCCATCACCAGTCCATGACGTCATACCCCCACCCATCACCAGTCCATGACGTCATACCCCCACCCATCACCAGTCCATGACGTCATACCCCCACCCATCACTAGTCCATGACGTCATACCCCCACCCATCACCAGTCCATGACGTCATACCCCCACCCATCACCAGTCCATGACGTCATACCCCCACCCATCACCAGTCCATGACGTCATACCCCCACCCATCACCAGTCCATGACGTCATACCCCCACCCATCACTAGTCCATGACGTCATACCCCCACCCATCACTAGTCCATGACGTCATACCCCCACCCATCACTAGTCCATGACGTCATACCCCCACCCATCACTAGTCCATGACGTCATACCCCCACCCATCACCAGTCCATGACGTCATACCCCCACCCATCACCAGTCCATGACGTCATACCCCCACCCATCACTAGTCCATGACGTCATACCCCCACCCATCACCAGTCCATGACGTCATACCCCCACCCATCACCAGTCCATGACGTCATACCCCCACCCATCACCAGTCCATGACGTCATACCCCCACCCATCACTAGTCCATGACGTCATACCCCCACCCATCACTAGTCCATGACGTCATACCCCCACCCATCACTAGTCCATGACGTCATACCCCCACCCATCACTAGTCCATGACGTCATACCCCCACCCATCACTAGTCCATGACGTCATACCCCCACCCATCACTAGTCCATGACGTCATACCCCCACCCATCACTAGTCCATGACGTCATACCCCCACCCATCACTAGTCCATGACGTCATACCCCCACCCATCACCAGTCCATGACGTCATACCCCCACCCATCACTAGTCCATGACGTCATACCCCCACCCATCACTAGTCCATGACGTCATACCCCCACCCATCACTAGTCCATGACGTCATACCCCCACCCATCACTAGTCCATGACGTCATACCCCCACCCATCACTAGTCCATGACGTCATACCCCCACCCATCACTAGTCCATGACGTCATACCCCCACCCATCACTAGTCCATGACGTCATACCCCCACCCATCACTAGTCCATGACGTCATACCCCCACCCATCACTAGTCCATGACGTCATACCCCCACCCATCACTAGTCCATGACGTCATACCCCCACCCATCACTAGTCCATGACGTCATACCCCCACCCATCACTAGTCCATGACGTCATACCCCCACCCATCACTAGTCCATGACGTCATACCCCCACCCATCACTAGTCCATGACGTCATACCCCCACCCATCACTAGTCCATGACGTCATACCCCCACCCATCACTAGTCCATGACGTCATACCCCCACCCATCACTAGTCCATGACGTCATACCCCCACCCATCACTAGTCCATGACGTCATACCCCCACCCATCACTAGTCCATGACGTCATACCCCCACCCATCACTAGTCCATGACGTCATACCCCCACCCATCACTAGTCCATGACGTCATACCCCCACCCATCACTAGTCCATGACGTCATACCCCCACCCATCACTAGTCCATGACGTCATACCCCCACCCATCACTAGTCCATGACGTCATACCCCCACCCATCACTAGTCCATGACGTCATACCCCCACCCATCACTAGTCCATGACGTCATACCCCCACCCATCACTAGTCCATGACGTCATACCCCCACCCATCACCAGTCCATGACGTCATACCCCCACCCATCACTAGTCCATGACGTCATACCCCCACCCATCACCAGTCCATGACGTCATACCCCCACCCATCACTAGTCCATGACGTCATACCCCCACCCATCACTAGTCCATGACGTCATACCCCCACCCATCACTAGTCCATGACGTCATACCCCCACCCATCACTAGTCCATGACGTCATACCCCCACCCATCACTAGTCCATGACGTCATACCCCCACCCATCACCAGTCCATGACGTCATACCCCCACCCATCACTAGTCCATGACGTCATACCCCCACCCATCACTAGTCCATGACGTCATACCCCCACCCATCACTAGTCCATGACGTCATACCCCCACCCATCACTAGTCCATGACGTCATACCCCCACCCATCACTAGTCCATGACGTCATACCCCCACCCATCACTAGTCCATGACGTCATACCCCCACCCATCACTAGTCCATGACGTCATACCCCCACCCATCACTAGTCCATGACGTCATACCCCCACCCATCACTAGTCCATGACGTCATACCCCCACCCATCACTAGTCCATGACGTCATACCCCCACCCATCACTAGTCCATGACGTCATACCCCCACCCATCACTAGTCCATGACGTCATACCCCCACCCATCACTAGTCCATGACGTCATACCCCCACCCATCACCAGTCCATGACGTCATACCCCCACCCATCACTAGTCCATGACGTCATACCCCCACCCATCACCAGTCCATGACGTCATACCCCCACCCATCACTAGTCCATGACGTCATACCCCCACCCATCACTAGTCCATGACGTCATACCCCCACCCATCACCAGTCCATGACGTCATACCCCCACCCATCACTAGTCCATGACGTCATACCCCCACCCATCACCAGTCCATGACGTCATACCCCCACCCATCACTAGTCCATGACGTCATACCCCCACCCATCACTAGTCCATGACGTCATACCCCCACCCATCACTAGTCCATGACGTCATACCCCCACCCATCACCAGTCCATGACGTCATACCCCCACCCATCACCAGTCCATGACGTCATACCCCCACCCATCACCAGTCCATGACGTCATACCCCCACCCATCACTAGTCCATGACGTCATACCCCCACCCATCACTAGTCCATGACGTCATACCCCCACCCATCACTAGTCCATGACGTCATACCCCCACCCATCACTAGTCCATGACGTCATACCCCCACCCATCACTAGTCCATGACGTCATACCCCCACCCATCACTAGTCCATGACGTCATACCCCCACCCATCACCAGTCCATGACGTCATACCCCCACCCATCACTAGTCCATGACGTCATACCCCCACCCATCACCAGTCCATGACGTCATACCCCCACCCATCACCAGTCCATGACGTCATACCCCCACCCATCACTAGTCCATGACGTCATACCCCCACCCATCACTAGTCCATGACGTCATACCCCCACCCATCACTAGTCCATGACGTCATACCCCCACCCATCACTAGTCCATGACGTCATACCCCCACCCATCACTAGTCCATGACGTCATACCCCCACCCATCACTAGTCCATGACGTCATACCCCCACCCATCACTAGTCCATGACGTCATACCCCCACCCATCACTAGTCCATGACGTCATACCCCCACCCATCACCAGTCCATGACGTCATACCCCCACCCATCACTAGTCCATGACGTCATACCCCCACCCATCACTAGTCCATGACGTCATACCCCCACCCATCACTAGTCCATGACGTCATACCCCCACCCATCACTAGTCCATGACGTCATACCCCCACCCATCACTAGTCCATGACGTCATACCCCCACCCATCACTAGTCCATGACGTCATACCCCCACCCATCACTAGTCCATGACGTCATACCCCCACCCATCACTAGTCCATGACGTCATACCCCCACCCATCACTAGTCCATGACGTCATACCCCCACCCATCACTAGTCCATGACGTCATACCCCCACCCATCACTAGTCCATGACGTCATACCCCCACCCATCACTAGTCCATGACGTCATACCCCCACCCATCACCAGTCCATGACGTCATACCCCCACCCATCACTAGTCCATGACGTCATACCCCCACCCATCACTAGTCCATGACGTCATACCCCCACCCATCACTAGTCCATGACGTCATACCCCCACCCATCACTAGTCCATGACGTCATACCCCCACCCATCACTAGTCCATGACGTCATACCCCCACCCATCACTAGTCCATGACGTCATACCCCCACCCATCACCAGTCCATGACGTCATACCCCCACCCATCACTAGTCCATGACGTCATACCCCCACCCATCACCAGTCCATGACGTCATACCCCCACCCATCACTAGTCCATGACGTCATACCCCCACCCATCACTAGTCCATGACGTCATACCCCCACCCATCACTAGTCCATGACGTCATACCCCCACCCATCACCAGTCCATGACGTCATACCCCCACCCATCACTAGTCCATGACGTCATACCCCCACCCATCACTAGTCCATGACGTCATACCCCCACCCATCACTAGTCCATGACGTCATACCCCCACCCATCACTAGTCCATGACGTCATACCCCCACCCATCACTAGTCCATGACGTCATACCCCCACCCATCACTAGTCCATGACGTCATACCCCCACCCATCACTAGTCCATGACGTCATACCCCCACCCATCACTAGTCCATGACGTCATACCCCCACCCATCACTAGTCCATGACGTCATACCCCCACCCATCACTAGTCCATGACGTCATACCCCCACCCATCACTAGTCCATGACGTCATACCCCCACCCATCACCAGTCCATGACGTCATACCCCCACCCATCACCAGTCCATGACGTCATACCCCCACCCATCACCAGTCCATGACGTCATACCCCCACCCATCACTAGTCCATGACGTCATACCCCCACCCATCACCAGTCCATGACGTCATACCCCCACCCATCACTAGTCCATGACGTCATACCCCCACCCATCACCAGTCCATGACGTCATACCCCCACCCATCACCAGTCCATGACGTCATACCCCCACCCATCACCAGTCCATGACGTCATACCCCCACCCATCACTAGTCCATGACGTCATACCCCCACCCATCACTAGTCCATGACGTCATACCCCCACCCATCACTAGTCCATGACGTCATACCCCCACCCATCACCAGTCCATGACGTCATACCCCCACCCATCACCAGTCCATGACGTCATACCCCCACCCATCACTAGTCCATGACGTCATACCCCCACCCATCACCAGTCCATGACGTCATACCCCCACCCATCACTAGTCCATGACGTCATACCCCCACCCATCACTAGTCCATGACGTCATACCCCCACCCATCACCAGTCCATGACGTCATACCCCCACCCATCACTAGTCCATGACGTCATACCCCCACCCATCACCAGTCCATGACGTCATACCCCCACCCATCACTAGTCCATGACGTCATACCCCCACCCATCACTAGTCCATGACGTCATACCCCCACCCATCACCAGTCCATGTCATTATGTTAGCTAGGAGTCATGTCATTATGTTGGCTGAGAGTCATGTCATTATGTTGGCTAGGAGTCATGTCATTATGTTGGCTGAGAGTCATGTCATTATGTTGGCTGAGAGTCATGTCATTATGTTAGCTAGGAGTCATGTCATTCAGTATTGAAGTCATGATAGAAATGTTTCCATTTTCGTCTAGTGGCAGTCTGTCCCATTTTCTATAATTCTATAGAGGAAATCAATATTGTTGTTTTGTTTGTATTATGTTGTTGCCTCAATGTTTGTTGTGTTCTTCCTTGTTCTTCAACGTACAACTGGTGAACATCAAGATATTGTTCTCAGTTATACTGGTGAAGTTATCAAGGAGTCATTATAATATTCAGTTATACTGGTGAAGTTATCAAGGAGTCATTATAATATTCAGTTACACTGGTGAAGTTATCAAGGAGTCATTATAATATTCAGTTATACTGGTGAAGTTATCAAGGAGTCATTATAATATTCAGTTACACTGGTGAAGTTATCAAGGAGTCATTATAATATTCAGTTATACTGGTGAAGTTATCAAGGAGTCATTATAATATTCATTTCTGAGTGAGAAGATCTATTATTATTTGGTCTTATTTATGTTGTATGTTGTACACGTGTTCACAACCCGTCTCTGGTCTGAGGATGGTGTGTTGTACACGTGTTCACAACCAGTCTCTGGTCTGAGGATGGTGTGTTGTGCACGTGTTCACAACCCGTCTCTGGTCTGAGGATGGTGTGTTGTGCACGTGTTCACAACCCGTCTCTGGTCTGAGGATGGTGTGTTGTACACGTGTTCACAACCCGTCTCTGGTCTGAGGATGGTGTGTTGTACACGTGTTCACAACCCGTCTCTGGTCTGAGGATGGTGTGTTGTACACGTGTTCACAACCCGTCTCCGGTCTGAGGATGGTGTGTTGTGCACGTGTTCACAACCCGTCTCTGGTCTGAAGATGGTGTGTTGTACACGTGTTCACAACCCGTCTCTGGTCTGAGGATGGTGTGTTGTGCACGTGTTCACAACCCGTCTCCGGTCTGAGGATGGTGTGTTGTGCACGTGTTCACAACCCGTCTCTGGTCTGAGGATGTTGTTAGTAAATACAGTTTATGATTGTGTGGTTGTAGTTCATCATTAACTGAAAAATGTAATACATTTTGCCCTGATTATTGTAAGTAAACTTGAAGATGAACTTAACAAAACTGTTTGCTCGATTATGATTCAAGGAGTTTATTTGTTTGTTTGTTTGTATGTTGTGTATCGTGAAGTGTGGTCACATGTGTCTGTACCTTCCTGTTGTAATATTGTTGTAGTTACATCATAACCCAGTCTGACACAAGGCCACATGTTGTACCTTAATGTTGTACATTTGAACAACCTCCGCCAGTGGCCTGTGATGGTCCGTGTCATGACCAACAGACCATGGCAGATAGTTATACATTTCTTCAGCGTTACAAAAGTTGAATAATTTATTATGAGTGTTGAGGGATTCGAACCCTCTCCACTGACCCAGTTTCTTGCCTCACATGATCAATGTTCTGGCCCTCCCTCCCTCCCTGGGTCGTGTACATTATATTTCATGTATTAATAAACTTTACATTTATCTTCTCATCCAGTACAACCTCACATCACGTTTTCCTTTATTGATCCATCGTCTGCCCCGGGGGTGGGGGGGGGGGGGGTAGTAGTAAGGTTATACTGGAGGTTGTTATCATGTGCAACACGATGATCCAGGTTACATTGTTGATATCACAACATGTTTCATCCAGGTTGTATTATGTGAAACTTGCATGAAACGTCCTTGTCATCATCTGTTGTTGTTGTTGTTGTTGTTGTTGTTTTATCATCTGGTGATGTTGTTATCCAACTTGTTATTAATCACAAAGTTTCCAGTAATCATTGTTTATGACTACATCCGGGTCACGGATGCCTGGTAACTGGTCATTTCATTACAAAAATAACATCTGTTTAATCAACAAACAATTTTTGTTTGCAAAAAAGTAATAATATTTTCTCTAGTACAATTACTTTGTATCTGTACACCGCTCAGGTATATATGTGGCATCACCTGACGTACTGTACAGTCAGGTGTGTACATCATCCATGTAACCTGGATATAACGAAGCCATATTGACAACACGCACAACTCCGTTACCCACCTTGCCTCATGCTCGCCTCACCCTACTGGACACACTGTAAGTCCTGGTGTCTCACACGAAAGAGATGCTACATTTGATCATGTTGATGTTACGTTACCTGGCGTTACTGCAGGTGGGTCACTTGTTACTTTATGGTCATCAAAGTTAGTGGTCACAGAGAACGTAGGTATGTTACACAGCAGGTGGGTAACACAGTCCAGCTTAGCACAGTGAACGTAGGTATGTTACACAGCAGGTGGGTAACACAGTCCAACTTGAAGCACAGTGAACGTAGGTATGTTACACAGCAGGTGGGTAACACAGTCCAACTTGAAGCACAGTGAACGTAGGTATGTTACACAGCAGGTGGGTAACACAGTCCAGCTTGAAGCACAGTGAACGTAGGTATGTTACACAGCAGGTGGGTAACACAATCCAGCTTGAAGCACAGTGAACGTAGGTATGTTACACAGCAGGTGGGTAACACAGTCCAACTTGAAGCACAGAGAACGTAGGTATGTTACACAGCAGGTGGGTAACACAGTCCAACTTGAAGTACATATTACTGAAGCAAGTAACATGTACACATGTACTCCTCGCCCATCCCCCCCCCTCACCCCACCAACCCACAGCAGTTTGTCATACTGACCCACGTTAGGTTAGGGGGAGTAAGGTGAGGGTAAGGGAGCCAGGTGAGGGTGTGGGAGGTAAGGTGAGGGTAAGGGAGCCAGGTGAGGGTGTGGGAGGAAAGGTGAGGGTACGAGAGCCAGGTGAGGGTATGGGAGGTAAGGTGAGGGTAGGAGAGCCAGGTGAGGGTGTGGGAGGTAAGGTGAGGGTAGGAGAGCCAGGTGAGGGTACGGGAGGTAAGGTGAGGGTAGGAGAGCCAGGTGAGGGTATGGGAGGTAAGGTGAGGGTAGGAGAGCCAGGTGAGGGTGTGGGAGGTAAGGTGAGGGTAGGAGAGCCAGGTGAGGGTATGGGAGGTAAGGTGAGGGTAGGAGAGCCAGGTGAGGGTATGGGAGGTAAGGTGAGGGTAGGAGAGCCAGGTGAGGGTACGGAAGGTAAGATGAGGGTAGGAGAGCCAGGTGAGGGCTTGACGAGTTAGGTGAGGGCTGAGAGAGCCACTCAGGGCTGGAAGAGCCAGACGAAGGCTGGGAAAGCCAGTTGATGACTGGGAGAGTCAAGTAAGGGCTGTGAGAGCCAGGCAAGAGCTGGAAGAGCCAGGCGAGGACTAAGAAAGCCAGGTGAGAACTGGGAGAGCCAAGTGAGAGCTGGGAGAGTCAGATGAGGGCTAGGAGATTCAAGTAAGAGCTGGGAGAGTCATGCAAGACCTAGGAGAGCCAGGTGAAGGTTAGAAAAATTAGTTGAGGGCTGGGAGTGCCAGATGAGGCTGGGAGAGTGAGGTAAGGGCTGAGAGAGCCAATTGAGGGCTGGGAGAGTCATGTAATGGCTCGGAAATTTAGGGGAGAGCTGGGAGAGCCAGGTGGAGGTTGGGAGAGTCAGATGAAGACTGGGAGTCCCACGTGAGGTCTGGGAGAGCTAGCTGATGGCTAGGAGAGTCAGGTGAGGGCTGGGAGAGCCAGTTGGTGGCTGGGAAAGCTAGATGAGGGCTGGAAGAGTCAGATGAGGGCCGAGAGAGCCAGATGAGGGCTGGAAGAGTCAGATGAGGGCCGAGAGAGCCAGATGAGGGCTGGAAGAGTCAGATGAGGGCCGAGAGAGCCAGATGAGGGCTGGGAGAGCCAGGTGAGGGATGGGAGGGTCAGGTGAAGGGTGGGAGAGCCAGCTGAGGGCTGGCAGTGCCAGGTGATGCCTGGAGGAGCCAGGTGAAGGCTGGGAGAGCCAGATGAGGGCAGAGGGAGCCAGGTAAGGGCTGGGAGAGCTGGGTAAGGGCTGAGGGTGGAAGGTAAGGGTAGGGGGAGCCAGGTGAGAGCTGGGGAGGCAGTTGAGGGCTGGGGGAGCTAGGTGACGGCTGGGGAGCTCGGTGAGGGCTGGGAGAGCCAGGTGAGGGCTGAGGATCCAGTCGAGGACTGGGAAAGTCAGGTAAGGAGTGAGAGAGCCATTCTAGGGCTAGGAGAGCCAGTGGGGACTGGGGGAGTCAGTTGACAGCTGGAAGAGCCAAGTGAGGGCTGGGAGAGCCAAGTGAGGGCAGGAAATCCAGGTGAGAGCTGAAAAAGTCAGGTGAGGGCTGGGAGAATCAGGTGAGGGCTGGGAGAATCAGGTGAGGACTGGGAGAGCCAGGTGAGGTAAGGGTAGCCAGGTGAGGGCTGGGGAAGCCAGGTGAGGGCTGGGGAAGCCAGGTGAGGGCTGCGGACCAGGTGAGACCTGGGGAGCCAGGTGAGGGCTGGGGAGCTAGGTAAGGGCTGGAAGAATCAGGAGAGGCTGGAAGAGCCAGGTGAGAGTGGGGAGCGATGTAAGGGCTGGGGAAGCCTGTTGAGGGCTGGGGAAGCCTGTTGAGGGCTGAGAGAGGCAAGTGGGGACTAGGGGAGCTAGGTATGGGTTGGAAGAACAAGGTGAGGGCTAGGAGAGAGCCAGGTGAGGGCAGGGGACCCATGTGAGGGCCGAAGGAGCTAAGTTAGGACTGGGAGAGCCAGGTGACAGCAGGGGAGCCAGGTAAGGGCTGTGGGAGGCAGGCGATGGTTGGAAAGCCAGGTGAGGGCTGGGAGAGCCAAATGAGTGCTGAGGGAGCCAAATGAGAGCTGGGAGAATCAGGTGAAGGTTGGGCGAGCCAGGTGAAGGTTGGGAGAGCCAGGTGAGGGTAGGAGAGTCAGGTGAGTGCTTGGGGAGCCAGGTGAAGACAGGGAAGCCAGGTGAGGACAGGGGAACTAGGTGAGGGCTGAGGAGCCAGATGAGGGCTGGGGAAGCCAGATGATGCCTGAGGGAGCCAGGTGAGGGTTGGGAGACAGGTGAGGGCTGGGGATCGGGGTGAGGGCTGGAAGAATCAGGTCGGGGCTGGGGGAGCCAGGTGAGGGCTGGGAGAACCAGGTGAGGGCTGGGACGCCAGGTGAGGGCTAGGGAGTCAGTTGAGGGCTAGGAGAACCAGGTGAGGGCTGGGGGAATCAGGTGAGGGCTGGGGTAGCCAGGCGAGGGCTGGGGGCCAGATGAGGTTTGGGGGAGCCAGGTGAGGATTGGGGGAGCCAAGTAAGGCTTGGGGAAGCAAGGTGAGGGCTGGGTGAGCCAGGTGAGGGCTGGGGAGCCTTGTGAGGGCCGGAGGAGCCAGGTGAGGGCTAGGGAGCCAGGTGAGGGCTGGAGGGGCCAGGTGAGGCCTGGGAGAGCCAGGTGAGGCCTGGTGAGCCAGGTGAGGGCTGGGGAGCCAGGTGAGGGCTGGGGAACCAGGTGAGGGCTAGGGAGGCAGGTGATGGTTGGGGAGCCAGGTGAGGGCTAGGGAGCCAGGTGAGGGCTGGAGGGGCCAGGTGAGGCCTGGGAGAGCCAGGTGAGGCCTGGTGAGCCAGGTGAGGGCTGGGGGAGCCAGGTGAGGGCTGGGGAACCAGGTGAGGGCTGGGGAGGCAGGTGATGGTTGGGGAGGCAGGTGAGGGCTAGGGAGCCAGGTGAGGGCTGGGGAGCCAGGTGAGGCCTGGTGAGCCAGGTGAGGGCTGGGGGAGCCAGGTGAGGCCTGGGAGAGCCAGGTGAGGGCTAGGGAGCCAGGTGAGGGCTGGGGAGGCAGGTGAGGGCTGGGGAGGCAGGTGAGGGCTGGGGAGCCAGGTGAGGGCTGGGGGAGGTAGGTGAGGGCTGGGGAGCCAGATGAGGCCTGGGGGAGCCAGGTGAGGCCTGGTGAGCCAGGTGAGGGCTGGGGGAGCCAGGTGAGGGCTGGGGGAGCCAGGTGAGGCCTGGTGAGCCATGTGAGGGCCGGAGGAGCCAGGTGAGGGCTAGGGAGCCAGGTAAGGCCTGGTGAGCCAGATAAGGCCTGGTGAGTCAAGTGAGGCCTGGGGAGCCAGGTGAGGACTGGTGAGCCAGATGAGGGCTGGGGGAGCCAGGTGAGGCCTGGTGAGCCAGGTGAGGACTGGTGAGCCAGGTGAGGGCTGGGGGAGCCAGGTGAGGCTTGGTGAGCCAGGTGAGGACTGGTGAGCCAGGTGAGGGCTGGGGAGCCAGGTGAGGCCTGGTGAGCCAGGTGAGGGCTGGGGGAGCCAGGTGAGGCCTGGTGAGCCAGGTGAGGCCTGGTGAGCCAGGTGAGGGCTGGGGGGCCAGGTGAGGCCTGGTGAGCCAGGTGAGGACTGGTGAGCCAGGTGAGGGCTGGGGGAGCCAGGTGAGGCCTGGTGAGCCAGGTGAGGACTGGTGAGCCAGGTGAGGGCTGGGGGAGCCAGGTGAGGCCTGGTGAGCCAGGTGAGGGCTGGGGGGGCCAGGTGAGGCCTGGTGAGCCAGGTGAGGGCTGGGGGAGCCAGGTGAGGGCTGGGGGAGCCAGGTGAGGGCCGGAGGAGCCAGGTGAGGGCTGGGGAGCCAGGTGAGGGCTGGGGAGCCAGGTCACATCGATCCCACTGGACAAACACTCACATGGCAGGTAAAGATCTGTCTTGCCCCCCCTCACCCCTCACCCCCAGCACTCCTGACCCTCCCCCTCCCCCCTTCCCTGCTTCTCCTGCTTTATATTGATCACCTCTTTACCTGCTGGCTTCTCATCTACTGGTTTCTCACCTGCTGACACCTACAGCTTACGTTTTCATCTTCTGACTTCTCACCTGCATAACTCTTGTTTACTGGCTGGTTACTTACTGCTCTTTCACCTGCTGGCTTCTCACCTGCTGGCTTCTTACCTGCTAGCTTCTCACCTGCTGGCTTCTCATCTGCTAGTTTCTCACCTGCTGGCTTCTCACCTGCTGGATTCTCACCTGCTGGCTTCTCACCTGCTGGCTTCTTACCTGCTGGATTCTCACCTGCTGGCTTCTCACCTGCTGGCTTCTTACCTGCTAGCTTCTCACCTGCTGGCTTCTCATCTGCTAGTTTCTCACCTGCTGGCTTCTCACCTGCTGGATTCTCACCTGCTGGCTTCTCACCTGCTGGCTTCTCACCTGCTGGATTCTCACCTGCTGGATTCTCATCTGCTAGCTTCTCACCTGCTGGCTTCTCACCTGCTGGCTTCTCATCTGCTAGCTTCTCACCTGCTGGCTTCTCACCTGCTGGATTCTCACCTGCTGGATTCTCATCTGCTAGCTTCTCACCTGCTGGCTTCTCACCTGCTGGCTTCTCATCTGCTAGCTTCTCACCTGCTGGCTTCTCACCTGCTGGATTCTCACCTGCTGGCTTCTCACCAATTGGATGATCATCTGCTGACTTCTAACTCGCTAGTTTCTCGCCTGCTTGCTTGTTACCTGCTGACATCTTGCCTGCTGGTTTGATACCTGCTGATCTCTCACCTGCTGGCTCCTTACCTGCTGGCTTTCTACCTGGTGGCTCATCACCTGCTGGCTTCCCATCTATCGGCTTTTCACCTGCTGACTTATTGTCTGCTTGCTTCATCCCTGTTGGTGTCACACCTGCTGGCTTCTTACCTACTAGCTTCATACCTGCTGACTTGTTACCTACTAGCATCATACCTGCTGGTTGTTACCTACTAGCATCATACCTGCTAGCTGTTACCTACTAACATCATACCTGCTGGTTGTTACCTACTAGCATCATACCTGCTGGTTGTTACCTACTAGCTTTATACCTGCTGGTTGTTACTTACTAGCATCATACCTGCTGGTTGTTACCTACTAGCATCATACCTGCTAGCTGTTACCTACTAACATCATACCTGCTGGTTGTTACCTACTAGCATCATACCTGCTGGTTGTTACCTACTAGCATCATACCTGCTGGTTGTTACCTACTAGCATCATACCTGCTGGTTGTTACATACCAGCATCATACCTGCTGGTTGTTACCTACTAGCTTTATACCTGCTGGTTGTTACCTACTAGCATCATACCTGCTGGTTGTTCCCTACTAACATCATACCTGCTGGTTGTTACCTACTAGCATCATACCTGCTGGTTGTTACCTACTAGCATCATACCTGCTGACTTGTTACCTACTAGCATCATACCTGCTGGTTGTTACCTACTAGCTTCATATCTGCTGGTTGTTACCTACTAGCATCATACCTGCTGCTTGTTACCTACTAGCTTCATACCTGCTGGTTGTTACCTACTAGCATCATACCTGCTGACTTGTTACCTACTAGCTTCATATCATACCTGCTGGTTGTTACCTACTAGCTTCATACCTGCTGGTTGTTACCTACTAGCTTTATACCTGCTGGTTGTTACCTACTAGCTTTATACCTGCTGGTTGTTACCTACTAGCTTCATACCTGCTGGTTGTTACCTACTAGCTTCATACCGGCTGGTTGTTACCTACTAGCATCATACCTGCTGGTTGTTACCTACTAGCTTCATACCGGCTGGTTGTTACCTACTAGCATCATACCTGCTGGTTGTTACCTACTAGCTTCATACCTGCTGGTTGTTACCTACTAGCTTCATACCGGCTGGTTGTTACCTACTAGCATCATACCTGCTGGTTGTTACCTACTAGCTTCATACCTGCTGGTTGTTACCTACTAGCTTCATACCTGCTGGTTGTTACCTACTAGCATCATACCTGCTGGTTGTTACCTACTCACTTCATACCTGCTGGTTGTTACCTACTAGCATCATACCTGCTGGTTGTTACCTACTAGCATCATACCTGCTGGTTGTTACCTACTAGCTTCATACCGGCTGGTTGTTACCTACTAGCATCATACCTGCTGGTTGTTACCTACTAGCTTCATACCTGCTGGTTGTTACCTACTAGCTTCATACCGGCTGGTTGTTACCTACTCGCATCATACCTGCTGGTTGTTACCTACTAGCATCATACCTGCTGGTTGTTACCTACTAGCATCATACCTGTTGGTTGTTACCTACTAGCATCATACCTGCTGGTTGTTACCTACTAGCATCATACCTGCTGGTTGTTACCTACTAGCTTCATACCTGCTGGTTGTTACCTACTAGCATCATACCTGCTGGTTGTTACCTACTAGCTTCATACCTGCTGGTTGTTACCTACTAGCTTCATACCTGCTGGTTGTTACCTACTAGCATCATACCTGCTGGTTGTTGCCTACTAGCATCATACCTGTTGGTTGTTACCTACTAGCATCATACCTGCTGGTTGTTACCTACTAGCATCATACCTGCTGGTTGTTACCTACTAGCTTCATACCTGCTGGTTGTTACATGTTACCTGCAGCTTTCTAACCTGATCCGATTTCTTACTTTTCTCTGCTTACTACTAGCTTGTTACTACTGATTTGTTACCTGCTGGCTTGTCACTGTTGGCTTGTTACCTGCTGGTTTGTTACTGCTGACTTGTTACCTGCTGATTTGCTACTGATGACTTGTTACCTGCTGGTTTGTTACTGATGACTAGTTACCTGCTGGTTTGTTACTGATGACTTGTTACCTGCTGGTTTGTTACTGCTGCTTTGTTACCTCCAGGCTTGTTACCCACCGTGTTATCACCTCCTGACGTGTTACCCACCATCTTATTACCTCCAAGCTTGTTACCGTGCAGTAATTCCCGCCTTGCTTGTTACCTGCTTAATTGATTCGTGACTTGTTACCTGCTGGCTTGATTCCCATAAACTTGATACAGGAGACTTGTTACCTGCTGTCATCTTTTTTTCAACTCCCTGTGTGATGCATTCTTACCTGCTGACTTGTTACTCGTTAACCTGTTGCCTACTGACTTGTTACTTGTTAACATGTTACCTGCTGATTCATTACACGCTAACTTTGTGCCTGCTGGCTTGTTACTCGCTAACTAGTCATCTGGTAACTTGTTTTCTCGCCAGCTTGTTACCAGCTGATATTTTTTCACGCTAAAATGTTGCCTGCTGACTTGTTACTCGCTGCCTCCTTACCTGCAAACTTGTTATTCACCAATCCTTACCTGCTGACTTGTTACCTGCTGGCTCGCTACTGCTGACTTGTTACCTGCTGGCTCGCTACTGCTGACTTGTTACCTGCTGGCTCGCTACCGCTGACTTGTTACCTGCTGGCTAGCTACTGCTGACTTGTTACCTGCTGGCTCGCTACTGCTGACTTGTTACCTGCTGGCTCGCTACTGCTGACTTGTTACCTGCTGGCTCGCTACTGCTGACTTGTTACCTGCTGGCTAGCTACTGCTGACTTGTTACCTGCTGGCTCGCTACTGCTGACTTGTTACCTGCTGGCTAGCTACTGCTGACTTGTTACCTGCTGGCTCGCTACTGCTGACTTGTTGCGGTATAGCTCCTTCCTGCTCCTGATGCTTTACCTGCTCTCCTGTTGTACGTTCTATCTTGATGCTATACATACCGTCCTGTTGCTCTACATGCTCTCCTGTTGTTTCACGTGCTCTACTGTTGCTCTACGTGCCGTCAAGTTGATGTACGTGTCGTCCAGTTGCTGTACGTGTCGTCCAGTTGCTGTACGTGTCGTCCTGATGCAGTACGTGTCGTCCTGATGCTGTGTGTGTCGTCCTGATGCTGTACGTGTCGCCTTGATGCTGTACGTGTCGTATTGATGCTGTATGTGTCATGCTGATGTTGTACGTGTCTTCATGATGCTGTACGTTTCGTACTGGTGCTATACGTGTCATCCTGATGCTGTACTTGTCGTTCTGATGTTGTACATGTCGTCCTGATGTTGTACGTGTCGTATTGATGCTGTACGTGTTGTATTGATGTTGTACATGTCGTCCTGATGCTGTACGTGTTGTATTGATGTTGTACGTGTCGTTCTGATGCTCTACGTGTCGTCCTGATGCTGTACGTGTCGTCCTGATGCTGTACGTGTCGTCCTGATGCTGTACGTGTCGTCCTGATGCTGTACGTGTCGTCCTGATGCTGTACGTGTCGTCCCGATGCTGTACGTGTCATTCTGATTTTGTACGTGTCATCTTGATGCTGTACGTGTCGTATTGATGCTTTACGTGTCGTCCTGATGTTGTACGTGTCGTCTTGATGCTGTGCGTGTCATCCTGCTGCTGTACGTGCCGTCCTGAGGCTGTACATGTCGTACTGGTGCTGTGCGTGTCATCCTGCTGCTGTACGTGCCGTCCTGAGGCTGTACATGTCGTACTGGTGCTGTGCATGGCATCCTGATGCTGTACGTGTCGTAATGGTGCTGTACGTGTCGTATTGATGCTGTACGTGTCGTCCTGTTGCTGTACGTGTCGTATTGATGCTGTACGTGTCCTGCTGATGTTGTACATGTCGTCCTAATGCTGTGCGTGTCGTCCTGATGCTTCATATATCGTCCTGATGCTGTGGGTGTCGTACTGGTGCTGTACGTGTCGTTCTTATGCTGTACGTGTCGTTCTTATGCTGTACGTGTAGTTCTTATGCTGTACGTGTCGTCCTGATGCTGTACGTGTCGTTTTGATGCTGTACGTGATGTATTGATGCTATACGTGTCATCCCGATGCTGTGCGTGCCGTCCTGATGCTGTACATGTCGTACTGGTGCTGTACATCTCAACCTGATGCTGTAAATGTCGTCCTAAAACTGTGCCTTTCGTCCTGATGCTGTACGAGTCGTATTGGTGCTGTACGTTTTGTCCTGATGCTGTACGTGTCATCCTTAAGCTGTACGTGTCGTCCTGATGCTGTACATGTCGTTATGATGCTCTGCGTGTCGTCCTGAAGCTCTGCGTGTCGTACTAGTGCTGTACGTGTCATCCTGATGCTGTACTTGTCGTCCTGGTGATGTACGTGTCGTCCTGATGCTGCGTGGATCGTACTGATGCTGTGCCTGCCGTCCTGATGCTGTACATGTCGTACTGGTGCTTTACGTGTCATCCTGATGCTGTACGTGTAGTATTGATGCTGTACATGTCATCCTAATGCTGTACGTAACGTCCTGATGCTCTACGTGTCGTCCCGATGCTGTACGTGTCGTCCCGATGCTGTACGTGTCGCTCTGATGCTGTACGTGTCGTCCCGATGCTGTACGTATCGTCCTGATTTTGTACGTGTCATCTTGATGCTGTACGTGTAGTATTAATGTTGTACGTGTCGCTCTGATGCTGTACGTGTCGTATTGATGCTGTACATGTCATCCTGATGCTGTACGTGTCGTTTTGATGCTGTACGTGCCATCTTGATGCTGTACATGTCCTCCTGATGCTGTACGTGTCGTTTTGATGCTGTACGTGCGCCCTGATGCTTTACGTGTCGTATTGATGCAGTACGTTTCGTATTGATGCTGTACGTGTCGTCCTGGTGCTTTACATGTCGTCCTGATGCTGTACGTGTACGTTTTGTATTGATGCTGTGCGTGTCGTCCTGATGCTGTACGTGTCGTCCTGATGCTGTATGTGTCATGCTGATACTTATGCTGTACGTGTTTATCTTGATGTTGTACATGTCGTCCTGATGCTGTACGTGTCGTCCTGATGCTGTACGTGTCGTCCTGATGCTGTACGTGTCGTATTGATGCTGTACTTTTCGTATTGATGCTGTGCGTGTCGTCCTGATGCTGTACGTGTCGTTCTGATGCTGTATGTGTCATGCTGATACTGATGCTGTACGTGTTTATCTTGATGTTGTACGTGTCGTCCTGATGCTGTACGTGTCGTCCTGATGCTGTACGTGTCGTCCTGATGCTGTATGTGTCATGCTGATACTGATGCTGTACGTGTTTATCTTGATGTTGTACGTGTCGTCCTGATGCCGTACGTGTCGTATTGATGCTCTGTGTGTCGTCCTGGTGCTGTGCGTCTCGTACTGGTGCTGTACGTTTCATCCTGATGCTGTACGTGTCGTCCTGATGTTGTACGTGTCGTACTAATGTTGAATGTGTCGTACTGGCGCTGTACGTGTCATCCTGATGCTGTACGTGTCGTCCTAATGTTCTACGTGTCGTTCTGATGTTGTACGTGTCGCACTGGTGCTGTACGTGTCATCCTGATGCTGCACGTGTCGTCCTGATTCTGTACGTATCGTATTGGTGCTGTACGTGTCGTATTGATGCTGTGCGTGTCGTCCTAATGATGTACGTTTTGTACTGATGTTTTACGTGCCATCCTGATGCTGTGCGTGACATCTTGATGCTGTACGTGTTGTACTGGTGCTGTACGTCGTACTGGTGCTGTACGTGTCGTACTGATGCTGTACGTGTCGAACTGGTGCTGTACGTGTCGTCCTGATGCTGTACGAGCCGTCCCGATACAGTACCTCATGTACATATATAGTACCTCGGTACATGGCCCATACCTCACGTACATGTACAGTACGTCATGCACATATATTATACCTACATGTACACGTACAGTACATCATGTAAATGTATGGTCCCTCACGTACATGTAGAGTACGTCAGGTGCATGTATAGTACCTCATGTACATGTACAGTACGTCATATACATGAACGGTATCTCTTGTATTCTTACAATAACAAATGTACATGAAAAATACTATATGTACATGTATGGTACCTCATGTATATGTACATTACGTACACGTACACGTACAGTGTACACACATGAACTTGTGTAAATCTCATGTCCACATACTTTAGACAGGTGCGTGTGAGAGGGGCGTCTGTCCTTCAATTACATGTACTTATACAAAGATTGTATGTACCTGGAAGGTCCTTCCGTACATGTGTACACTCACCTCGTACATGTGGGTGTTCCTGGGTGTACATAGTGCGTGACCTGAACACATCATACCAGCCAGCGATGACGGGGAGGGTGGGGTCCCCCCAGTCATATGAGGGATCCAGGGGGTCGTACTGCTCTTGGACAGAACATACTGCTGAGGTCGTACTACCTTTATACAGGAGTAACAGTTATCCAGGGGTCGTACTGCTCCTGTAGTGGAAAAACAATTATCCTGGGGTCGTGCTGCTCCTGTAGTGGAGAAACAAATTTCCAAGTGTCGTACTGATCATGTAGTGAAGTAACAGTTATCCAGAGGTCGTACTGCCCCCGTAGATAAGTAACGGTTATCCAGGGGTCGTACTGCTTCTGTAGTGGAGAAATAGTTATCCAGGGGTCGTACAGAACTGCAGTGGAGCAAGAAATATCTAGTGGTCATACTGCTGATGTAGAGGAGTTATAAATATCCAGGGGTTGTATTGTCACTGTAGAGAAGTAATGGTTATCCAGGGGTCGTACTGCTCCTGTAGAGGAGTAACAGTTATCCAGGGGTCGTACTGCCCTTGTACAGGAGTAACAGTTATCCAGTGGTCGTACTGCTCCTGTAGAGGAGTAACAGTTATCCAGGGGTCGTACTGCCCTTGTACAGGAGTAACAGTTATCCAGGGGTCGTACTGCTCCTGTAGAGGAGTAACAGTTATCCAGGGGTCGTACTGCTCCTGTAGAGGAGTAACAGTTATCCAGGGGTCGTACTGCCCTTGTACAGGAGTAACAGTTATCCAGGGGTCGTACTGCCGGTGTAGAGGATTAACAGTTATCCAGGGGTCGTACCGCCTCTTTAAAGAAGTAGCAGATATCCAGTGGTCGTATTGCCCCTGTAAGAAAGTAACAGTTGTCCTGGGGTCGTACCGCCCCTGAAGAGGAATACATTTATACAGAGGTCGTACTGTCACGGTCGAGCAGGAACACTTATCCAGTGTCGTGCTGGCGCCGTATGGAGTTCCAGGGGTCGTAATTCTACATTAGAACCATTGTGGTGTGGCAATACTTAACTATGGTCGTCCTGAAGACGTGACTGTCGGACGGCAAGTGTCCTGGTAGTTCACTGGGATGTGCAAAGGTCGTATTGGTAATTAACGAGTTGTGTCAGGGTTTATACTTGTGGTGTAGGGGCTGTGCAGAGGTCGTGCTGTGGTAGGAGACTGTGCAGAGGTTGTACATGTGTTGGAGCGATTGTTCAGGGGTCGTATGAGTGGTGATGTCCTATTGTTCCGCGAGTGGCTACTATGTGAAGACTTCCCTGATGTCAGAGCCGTGGAGGACGACTGGGTGTGGTGGAGAGGTCGTGCACGGTGGTATGGGTGGTACAGTGTGGGTGTGGTGGAGAGGTCGTGCAGGTGGTATGGGTGGTACAGTGTGAGTGTGGTGGAGAGGTCGTGCACGGTGGTATGGGTGGTACAGTGTGGGTGTGGTGGAGAGGTCGTGCACGGTGGTATGGGTGGTACAGTGTGGGTGTGGTGGAGAGGTCGTGCACGGTGGTATGGGTGGTACAGTGTGGGTGTGGTGGAGAGGTCGTGCAGGTGGTATGTGTGGTACAGTGTGGGTGTGGTGGAGAGGTCGTGCACGGTGGTATGGGTGGTACAGTGTGGGTGTGGTGGAGAGGTTGTGCACGGTGGTATGGGTGGTACAGTGTGGGTGTGGTGGAGAGGTCGTGCAGGTGGTATGGGTGGTACAGTGTGGGTGTGGTGGAGAGGTTGTGCACGGTGGTATGGGTGGTACAGTGTGTGGATGTGATGGAGAGGTTGTGCACGGTGGTATGGGTAGTACAGTGTGTGGGTGTGGTGGAGAGGTCGTGCAGGTGGTATGTGTGGTACAGTGTGGGTGTGGTGGAGAGGTTGTGCACGGTGGTATGTGTGGTACAGTGTGGGTGTGGTGGAGAGGTTGTGCACGGTGATATGGGTAGTACAGTGTGGGTGTGGTGGAGAGGTCGTGCAGGTGGTATGTGTGGTACAGTGTGGGTGTGGTGGAGAGGTTGTGCAGGTGGTATGGGTGGTACAGTGTGGGTGTGGTGGAGAGGTCGTGCACGGTGGTATGTGTGGTACAGTGTGGGTGTGGTGGAGAGGTTGTGCACCGTGGTATGGGTGGTACAGAGTGTGGGTGTGGTGGAGAGGTCGTGCACGGTGGTATGTGTGGTACAGTGTGGGTGTGGTGGAGAGGTCGTGTAGGTGGTATGTGTGGTACAGTGTGGGTGTGGTGGAGAGGTCGTGTAGGTGGTATGTGTGGTACAGTGTGGGTGTGGTGGAGAGGTCGTGCACGGTGGTATGGGTGGTACAGTGTGGGTGTGGTGGAGAGGTTGTGCACGGTGGTATGGGTGGTACAGTGTGGGTGTGGTGGAGAGGTTGTGCTCGGTGGTATAGGTGGTACAGTGTGGGTGTGGTCTGTGGACCTCGCTAGAACCCAGCAGTAGGCCAGGGGTCGTGGTGGTGGGTCGATTTGTGTAGGTCGTGGGTAGATCTCGACCGTTCTCAAGGTTGTGAGTGAGTTATGTGTTGGTTGTGAGTGTTGTGTCGTCATGTGACCCACGTAGACGATAGTGCATGTTGCACCTGCTCCTGATAGGGGCGCAGGTCGTGTATGCTGTATGCCAACCATCTTGGAACTCATAGGTCGTATGTTGTATTTTATCTTGTATCTTTAATTCAATATCGCGATATTGATCCTGGGTACAATAGATACATCACAGTGAGGCAATCCACGCCAGACAGCCACTCATCATCCAGCTCTGAAGACGAGTTGGATGCAAGCCGGCTGACCCGTCCAAGACTCGAACCCAGGTCCAGGTGGTGGTTGTGTGGTTATGTGGTCGCTGGTCCACGTAGCAGACGCCGTGTGACCCAGACAAAGGGGGAGACGGGGGTACGCCAGGTGCCATTGTGGACAGCGAAAGCTAGAAGTCAGACTGGTAAGAGAGAGAGAGAGAGAGAGAGAGAGAGAGAGAGAGAGAGAGAGAGAGAGAGAGAGAGAGACAGACAGACAGACAGACAGACAGAAGCAACGCTACGGCGAGGCAAGAGGAGGAGGAGGAGGTGCAAGGCATGTCAGGAGGCAAGGACAGTTCGAGCCTCTGTACAGCTGCTGTAAACAGTAGACCCAAGTACACTCACACACCACACCTGTGTCAGCCACATGGATTATCCAAGTACACTCACACAGCACACCTGTGTCAGCCACATGGATTATCCAAGTACACTCACACACCACACCTGTGTCAGCCACATGGATCATCCAAGTACACTCACACACCACACCTGTGTCAGCCACATGGATCATCCAAGTACACTCACACACCACACCTGTGTCAGCCACATGGATCATCCAAGTACACTCACACACCACACCTGTGTCAGCCACATGGATCATCCAAGTACACTCACACAGCACACCTGTGTCAGCCACATGGATCATCCAAGTACACTCACACAGCACACCTGTGTCAGCCACATGGATCATCCAAGTACACTCACACACCACACCTGTGTCAGCCACATGGATCATGCAAGTACACTCACACAGCACACCTGTGTCAGCCACATGGACCATCCAAGTACACTCACACACCACACCTGTGTCAGCCACATGGATCATCCAAGTACACTCACACAGCACACCTGTGTCAGCCACATGGATCATCCAAGTACACTCACACACCACACCTGTGTCAGCCACATGGATCATCCAAGTACACTCACACAGCACACCTGTGTCAGCCACATGAATCATCCAAGTACACTCACACACCACACCTGTGTCAGCCACATGGATCATCCAAGTACACTCACACAGCACACCTGTGTCAGCCACATGGATCATGCAAGACATATGGAAGTTCACCCGTCATGCAGTATGGAGGGTCGAGGGTTTAATCTTCAAAATGAATACTGAAGGAAGTTTGTTTTGTGAAGTATTTGATTTGTCTTTATTATGTTCACTACAGTGAGTGATGTAGGCCAGGTCCCCCTACCGTGAGGGTAGTCCAGGAGGGGATGAATGTAGGGGTTAATGTGGTTAACTGTCACAAGGTCAGTGGTAAAGATGAGGCAGTGTGTGGTGTAGGGTGTGTCCTACACCTCAGCTGGCAGGGGCGGCAGTGTGTGGTGTAGGGTGTGTCCTGCACCTCAGCTGGCAGGGGAGGCAGTGTGTGGTGTAGGATGTGCCCTGCACCTCAGCTGGCAGGGGAGGCAGTGTGTGGTGTAGGGTGTGTCCTGCACCTCAGCTGGCAGGGGAGGCAGTGTGTGGTGTAGGGTGTGTCCTGCACCTCAGCTGGCAGGGGAGGCAGCGTGTGGTGTAGGGTGTGTCCTGCACCTCAGCTGGCAGGGGAGGCAGTGTGTGGTGTAGGGTGTGTCCTGCACCTCAGCTGGCAGGGGAGGCAGTGTGTGGTGTAGGGTGTGTCCTGCACCTCAGCTGGCAGGGGAGGCAGTGTGTGGTGTAGGATGTGTCCTGCACCTCAGCTGGCAGGGGAGGCAGGAACCACCCTGTACAACAACCGTTCAAAATCAAACTTAAAATCACTTTAGAAAAGAAGATAAAAACCCGAAGGATGGCATCTAAGGTGTGAGTGACCGATGCCAGACATTACCGAGAACACTCGAGATATTAAACGACATGACTTAAGGTGTTTCTGTATTTCTCTGGGACGTCAAGATAGAGTGAGTCAGTAGGACGTCAAGATAGGGTGAGTCAGTAGGACGTCAAGATAGGGTGAGTCAGTAGGACGTCAAGATAGGGTGAGTCAGTAGGACGTCAAGATAGGGTGAGTCAGTAGGACGTCAAGATAGGGTGAGTCAGTAGGACGTCAAAATAGGGTGAGTCAGTAGGACGTCAAGATAGGGTGAGTCAGTAGGACGACAAGATAGGGTGAGTCAGTAGGACGACAAGATCAGCAGTAGAATGCGCCTCAGTGAGGCCAGGTGAGGGAGACGGTGAGGCTGGAGGGGTTTGGGGAAGTGGGAACTGAAAAAAATCAAATATTTTTGTTCTAGTGGAAGTGATGTTGGAGATGACGAGGGATGAATAACTGGGTCATACTGTGGGTTGTGGTGAACATGTGTGCAGGGGGAGGGGAAGGTCCTGCTACTGAGGTAGAGATGATACAGACAAACAAACACAAACCGCAACTTGTGTACAGCACTGGAAGGGATGCCGTACACCCGCTCGCTGTACACGTGTCCACAACGAAGGGTCGTGGACCTGGTGCTAGGAGAGTAAGGAAGGGTCGTGGACTGGTGCTAGGAGAGTAGGGAAGGGTCGTGGGCCTGGTGCTAGGAGAGTAAGGAAGGGTCGTGGACCTGGTGCTAGGAGAGTAAGGAAGGGTCGTGGACTGGTGCTAGGAGAGTAAGGAAGGGTCGTGGGCCTGGTGCTAGGAGAGTAAGGAAGGGTCGTGGACCTGCTGATAGGAGAGTAAAGAAGGGTCGTGGACCTGGTGCTAGGAGAGTAAGGAAGGGTCGTGGACCTGCTGATAGGAGAGTAAGGAAGGGTCGTGGACCTGGTGCTAGGAGAGTAAGGAAGGGCCGTGGACCTGGTGCTAGGAGAGTAAGGAAGGGTCGTGGACCTGGTGCTAGGAGAGTAAGGAAGGGTCGTGGACCTGGTGCTAGGAGAGTAAGGAAGGGTCGTGGACCTGGTGCTAGGAGAGTAAGGAAGGGTCGTGGACCTGCTGATAGGAGAGTAAGGAAGGGTCGTGGACCTGGTGCTAGGAGAGTAAGGAAGGGTCGTGGACCTGGTGCTAGGAGAGTAAGGAAGGGTCGTGGACCTGCTGATAGGAGAGTAAAGAAGGGTCGTGGACCTGGTGCTAGGAGAGTAAGGAAGGGTCGTGGACCTGCTGATAGGAGAGTAAGGAAGGGTCGTGGACCTGGTGCTAGGAGAGTAAGGAAGGGCCGTGGACCTGGTGCTAGGAGAGTAAGGAAGGGTCGTGGACCTGGTGCTAGGAGAGTAAGGAAGGGTCGTGGACCTGGTGCTAGGAGAGTAAGGAAGGGTCGTGGACCTGGTGCTAGGAGAGTAAGGAAGGGTCGTGGACCTGGTGCTAGGAGAGTAAGGAAGGGTCGTGGACCTGGTGCTAGGAGAGTAAGGAAGGGTCGTGGACCTGGCAGTGCTAGGAGAGTGAGAGTGTATTTAATGTATCAGTGATCTCTCGGTGGTGGAGGATTTGATATTCTTCTGTCGTGTAGAGTTCGACCTTATGAAGGTTAGGTTTGCTGTGACTTCAAGTGGATGGAAGGGTTTGGTGAGCGTCCCTCGGAGGTCAATGTGCCCATGCCAGCCACGGCCGGCCACGGTGTCCACGGGGTCAAACAGGAGGAATCATCCAACAGTGGATGAGGAAGGAGGACTTCCTGGCGTCATCCTCACACAAGGAAGACAGCAACAGTCACCCGCAAAGGAATGTCTGAAATACGTACTGCCAACTGATCCATTATGACCTTTCAAAGTGGTCTCAAAGAAGGTAACAGGTGAAGGGCTGTTAGAACATAGATGATAACTACAAAATTGCCACCAGACGATCCTAGTGGAGTGGAACTGTGCTGTGGTAACGACAGGGGTTAAAGGTGAGGGAGAGATCAACTGTAATAACCTGGGTCGTGTGGATCAGGGGGGGGGGGGGGTCCTGACTGGTTACTTCAGATGGTTCACGACCAACACAGAACGACCCTCCCTCACCACCTGTGGATGACAGCCAGATGGTTCACAACCAACACAGAGCGACCCTCCCTCACCACCTGTGGATGACAGCCAGATGGTTCACGACCAACACAGAGCGACCCTCCCTCACTACCTGTGGATGACCGCCAGATGGTTCACGACCAACACAGAGCGACCCTCCCTCACCACCTGTGGATGACAGCCAGATGGTTCACAACCAACACAGAGCGACCCTCCCTCACTACCTGTGGGTGACAGCCAGATGGTTCACAACCAACACAGAGCGACCCTCCCTCACCACCTGTGGATGACAGCCAGATGGTTCACAACCAACACAGAGCGACCCACCCTCACTACCTGTGGGTGACAGCCAGATGGTTCACAACCAACACAGAGCGACCCTCCCTCACCACCTGTGGATGACAGCCAGATGGTTCACAACCAACACAGAGCGACCCTCCCTCACCACCTGTGGGTGACAGCCAGATGGTTCACAACCAACACAGAGCGACCCACCCTCACTACCTGTGGGTGACAGCCAGATGGTTCACAACCAACACAGAGCGACCCTCCCTCACTACCTGTGGGTGACAGCCAGATGGTTCACAACCAACACAGAGCGACCCACCCTCACCACCTGTGGATGACTGCCAGATGGTTCACGACCAACACAGAGCGACCCACCCTCACCACCTGTGGATGACTGCCAGATGGTTCACGACCAACACAGAGCGACCCACCCTCACTACCTGTGGATGACAGCCAGATGGTTCACAACCAACACAGAGCGACCCACCCTCACTACCTGTGGGTGACAGCCACTTCATGTGACGTGACCTGAAGTCACTCCACACAAGAATTCCTCACGTTACACGACTTCACAACTTCCTGAGTCTGAAACCAGAATGAGGAGAGCAGAAAGCAAGCATAAACAATGTTGAGTTACTGTGAGCACAACAGATATCGTCCTCAAGCACACATGACGTCACTATGAGCACAGCAGATATCGTCCTCAAGCACACATGACGTCACTATGAGCACAGCAGATATCGTCCTCAAGCACACATGACGTCACTATGAGCACAGCAGATATCGTCCTCAAGCACACATGACGTCACTATGAGCACAGCAGATATCGTCCTCAAGCACACATGACGTCACTATGAGCACAGCAGATATCGTCCTCAAGCACACATGATGCACGCGAGGAACCGCTTGGCTTACTCCAGGGAAATGTGGACAACCCATCCTTGTGCGGGTCGTGTTGTCGTCCTGTGCAGGTCGTGTCCTGTGCAGGTCGTGTTGTCGTCCTATGCAGTCGTGTTGTCCTGAACAGGTCGTGTTGTCGTCCTAGCAGGTCGTGTTGTCCTGTGCGGGTCATGTCCTGTGCAGATCGTGTTTTCGTCCTGTGCAGGTCGTATCCTGTGTAGGTCGTGTTGTCGTCCTGTGCAGGTCGTGAACACGATGGGAGTGTTGCAGGGGTGGCCACACATGAGTGTTGCAGGGGTGGCCATGCATGAGTGTTGCAGGGGTGGCCATGCATGAGTGTTGCAGGGGTGGCCACGCATGAGTGTTGCAGGGGTGGCCACGCATGAGTGTTGCAGGGGTGGCCACGCATGAGTGTTGCAGGGGTGGCCACGCATGAGTGTTGCAGGGGTGGCCACGCATGAGTGTTGCAGGGGTGGCCATGCATGAGTGTTGCAGGGGTGGCCATGCATGAGTGTTGCAGGGGTGGCCACACATGAGTGTTGCAGGGGTGGCCATGCATGAGTGTTGCAGGGGTGGCCACGCATGAGTGTTGCAGGGGTGGCCATGCATGAGTGTTGCAGGGGTGGCCACGCATGAGTGTTGCAGGGGTGGTCACGCATGAGTGTTGCAGGGGTGGCCATGCATGAGTGTTGCAGGGGTGGCCACGCATGAGTGTTGCAAGGGTGGTCACGCATGAGTGTTGCAGGGGTGGCCACGCATGAGTGTTGCAGGGGTGGCCATGCATGAGTGTTGCAGGGGTGGCCATGCATGAGTGTTGCAGGGGTGGCCACGCATGAGTGTTGCAAGGGTGGTCACGCATGAGTGTTGCAGGGGTGGCCACGCATGAGTGTTGCAGGGGTGGTCACGCATGAGTGTTGCAGGGGTGGCCATGCATGAGTGTTGCAGGGGTGGCCATGCATGAGTGTTGCAGGGGTGGTCACGCATGAGTGTTGCAAGGGTGGCCATGCAAGTTGTGTTGCAGGCAGTGGTTCAGTGCTCAGGGAAAGTGGTTAACTACCCAGTGGCCCCCCGTATACTGGGGTAAAGGTCAGGCTAGGTCATGCACGGGTCCCCCGGCAAGGGTGGTGGCTCATGTTATGAGTGAGGATGACGATGATGAAGGTGACGATGGTGAGGGTGACGATGATGACGGTGACGATGGTGAGGGTGACGATGATGACGGTGACGATGATGACGGTGACGATGGTGAGGGTGACGATGGTGAGGGTGACGATGATGACGGTGACGATGATGAGGGTGACGATGGTGAGGGTGACGATGATGAGGGTGACGATGATGAGGGTGACGATGATGAAGGTGACGATGACGGTGACGATGATGAAGGTGACGATGGTGAGGGTGACGATGATGAGGGTGACGATGATGAAGGTGACGATGATGAGGGTGACGATGATGAAGGTGACGATGGTGAGGGTGACGATGATGAAGGTGACGATAATGACGGTGACGATGATAAAGGTGACGACGGTGAGGGTGACGATGATGAGGGTGACGATGATGAAGGTGACGATGGTGAGGGTGACGATGGTGAGGGTGACGATGATGAGGATGACGATGATGAAGGTGACGATGATGGAGACGATGATGACGGTGACGATGATGACGGTGACGATGGTGAGGAAGACATGATGAGGGTGACGATGGTGAGGGTGACGATGATGAGGGTGACGATGATGAGGATGGCGATGATGAGGGTGACGATGGTGAGGGTGACGATGACGGTGACGATGGTGAGGGTGACGATGATGAGGGTGACGATGGATGAGGTTGACGGATGATGAGGGTGACGATGGTGAGGGTGACGATTGATGAGGGTGACGATGATGAGGGTGACGATGATGAGGTGACGATGGTGACGGGTGACGATGGTGAGGGTGACGATGATGAGGGTGAGGGGGCCGATGATGAGGGGTGGACGATGGTGAGGGTGACGATGGTGAGGGTGACGATGATGACGGTGACGATGGTGAGGGTGACGATGATGAGGGTGACGATGGTGAGGGTGACGATGGTGAAGGTGACGATGATGACGGTGACGATGTGAGGGTGACGATGGTGAGGGTGACGATGATGAGGGTGACGATGGTGAAGGGTGACGATGATGACGGTGACGATGGTGAGGGTGACGATGATGAAGGTGACGATGGTGAGGGTGACGATGGTGAAGGTGACGATGATGGGTGACGATGGTGAGGGTGACGATGATGAAGGTGACGATGATGAGGGTGACGATGATGAAGGTGACGATGATGGTGACGATGGAGGTGACGATGATGAAGGTGACGATGGTGAGGGTGACGATGATGAAGGTGACGATGATGAGGGTGACGATGGTGAAGGTGACTGACAGGTGCCACTCTGGTGAGGTTCGGTCAAGAGTCGTAGGGTTATAGGTCGTACCGCAAGTGTTGGGGTCGTACCAGTGTCACACACACGTGGTGGTGTTTCTTCCTAGAGGTCGTATAAGTCGTAAAGTATCCTGTAAGTGATAGTGGTCCTTCATGTAAGTGTTTGGTCGTTTAAGTAGCATAGAGGCTTTATAAGTGGCATAGATGTCGTGTAAGAAAAGTGGAAGACATGTAAGTGGCATACAGGTCGTTTAAGTAGGTCGTGTAAGTGACGTAGACGTCACGTAGGAGGTACAAAGGTCGTGTAAGTGGTATACAGGTGGTCTTGTAGGTGGTACAGAGGTCGTGTAAGTGGCAGGGGTGGTCGTGTAGGTGGTACAGAGGTCGTGCAAATGGTAAAGAAATCGTGTGGATAGTACAGAAGTCGTACATGTGACACAGAGGTCGCGTAAGTGGTACAGAGATGTTGTAAGTGGTACACATATCATGTAAGTGGTACAGAGATGTTGTAAGTGGCACACATATCATGTAAGTGGTACAGAGATGTTGTAAGTGGCACACATGTCGTGTAAGTGGTACAGAGATGTTGTAAGTGGCACACATATCATGTAAGTGGTACAGAGATGTTGTAAGTGGTACACATATCATGTAAGTGGTATAGAGATGTTGTAAGTGGTACACATGTCATGTAAGTGGTATAGAGATGTTGTAAGTGGTACACATGTCGTGTAAGTGGTACAGAGATGTTGTAAGTAGTACACATATCATGTAAGTGGTATAGAGATGTTGTAAGTGGTACACATGTCATGTAAGTGGTATAGAGATGTTGTAAGTGGTACACATGTCATGTAAGTGGTATAGAGATAGTGTAAGTGGCACACATATCATGTAAGTGGTACAGAGATGGTGTAAGTAGTACACATGTCATGTAAGTGGTATAGAGATAGTGTAAGTGGCACACATATCATGTAAGTGGTACAGAGATGGTGTAAGTGGTACACATGTCATGTAAGTGGTATAGAGATGTTGTAAGTGGTACACATGTCGTGTAAGTGGTACGGAGGTCGTATAAAAGATAAAGAGTCGTTCATATGATAGAGTTGTGTAAGGCATATAAGTAGAGGTTGTATGAAGGGCGCAGGTCATGTATGCGTTACAACTGTCACATGAGGGGTACAGATGTCACGTGAGGGCTACAGCTGTCACATGTGGGGTACAGATGTCACGTGAGGGGTACAGCTGTCACATGAGGGGTACAGATGTCACGTGAGGGCTACAGCTGTCACATGTGGGGTACAGATGTCACGTGAGGGGTACAACTGTCACATGAGGGGTACAGATGTCACGTGAGGGGTACAGCTGTCACATGAGGGGGTACAGATGTCACGAGAGGGGTACAGCTGTCATATGAGGGGTACAGATGTCACGTGAGGGGTACAACTGTCACATGAGGGTTACAGATGTTGCGTGTGGGGTACAACTGTCGCGTTAGGGTTACAGATGTCACGTGAGGGGTACAGATATCGTGTGAGGGGTACAGATGTCGTGTGAGGAGTACAAATGTCGTGTGAGGGGTACAGATGTCGTGTGAGGGGTACAGATGTTACATGAGGGGTACAAATGTCGTGTGAGGGGTACAGATGTTACATGAGGGGTACAAATGTCGTGTGAGGAGTACAGATGTCACGTGAGGGGTACAGATGTCGTGTGAGGGCTACAGATGTCACGTGAGGGGTACAAATGTCGTGTGAGGAGTACAGATGTCACGTGAGGGGTACAGATGTCGTGTGAGGAGTACAGATGTCGTGTGAGGGGTACAGATGTCGTGTGAGGGGTACAGATATCGTGTGAGGGGTACAGATATCGTGTGAGGGGTACAGATGTCGTGTGAGGAGTACAGATGTCGTGTGAGGGCTACAGATGTCGCGTGAGGAGTACAGATGTCGTGTGAGGGGTACAGATATCGTGTGAGGGATACAGATGTCGTGTGAAGGGTACAGATGTCACGTGAGGGGTACAGATGTCGTGTGAGGGGTACAGATATCGTGTGAGGGCTACAGATGTCGTGTGAGGGGTACAGATGTCGCGTGAGGGCTACAGATGTCGCGTGAGGGGTACAGATGTCGTGTGAGGAGTACAGATGTCGTGTGAGGGGTACAGATGTCGTGTGAGGGGTACAGATGTCGTGTGAGGGGTACAGATAT
>NC_092245.1:7719017-7729017 GCF_036320965.1 Panulirus ornatus | reverse complement strand
GTTGCTGGCAGGTGTTGCTGGCAGGTGTTGCTGGTAGGTGTTGCTGGCAGGTGTTGCTGGCAGGTGCTGCTGGTCGGTGTTGCTGGTCGGTGTTGCTGGTAGGTGTTGCTGGTAGGAGTGGCTGGTATGTGTTGCTGGCAGGTGTTGCTGGTAGGTGTTGCTGGTCGGTGTTTCTGGTAGGTGCTGCTCGTAGGTGTTGCAACAGCCTACATCATCCTGGGTCCTGCAGTTGTTCTTGTTGTTAGGTGACACAACACCAGTTGGTGTTGTTGTATGGTACAACACTAACTGGTGTTGCAGAAAGACACAAAACCAGCTGGTGTTGATAGATGTTATGATAGCAGCAGGTGTTGCTGAGTCGTACAGCAGATGGTGTTTTGGGATGGCACAACACAAACTGATGTTGCTGGTGTCGCTGGGTATAACAACACTAGCTAGTGTTGCTGAGTGTTACTGCACCAGCTGATGTTGCTGGAAGGTAAGACACCAGCTGACAATGCTGATTTATAAAACACCAGTTGGTATTGCTGAGTGGTACAACACCAGTTGGTGTTGCCGAGTGATCATACACCAGTTGGTATTGCTGGGTGGTACAACACCCGCTGGTATTGCTGGATGGTACAATACCCGCTGGTATTGCTGGGTGGTACAACACCCGCTGGTATTGCTAGGTGGTACAACAACCGCTGGTATTGCTGGGTGGTACAACACCAGCTGGTATTGCTGGGTGGTACAACACCCGCTGGTATTGCTGGGTGGTACAACACCAGCTGGTATTGCTGGGTGGTACAACACCCGCTGGTATTGCTAGGTGGTACAACAACCGCTGGTATTGCTGGGTGGTACAACACCAGCTGGTATTGCTGGGTGGTACAACACCAGCTGGTATTGCTTGGTGGTACAACACCCGCTGGTATTGCTGGGTGGTACAACACCCGCTGGTATTGCTGGGTGGTACAACACCAGCTGGTATTGCTGGGTGGTACAACACCCGCTGGTATTGCTGGGTGGTACAACACCAGCTGGTATTGCTGGGTGGTACAACACCCGCTGGTGTTGCTGGGTGGTACAACACCCGCTGGTATTGCTGGGTGGTACAACACCCGCTGGTATTGCTGGGTGGTACAACACCCGCTGGTATTGCTAGGTGGTACAACACCTACTGGGGATGTTAGGTAGTACAACATCACCACCACCACTGTGGTAATGATGGTGGTGATGGTGGTTATGGGGGAGGTAGTGGTGGTGGTGGTGTCAGTGGTGGTGGTGGTGGCAGTGGTGGTGGTGGTGGTGGTGTCAGTGGTGGTGGTGGTGGCAGTGGTGGTGGTGGTGGTGGTGGTGGTGGCAGTGGTGGTGGTGGTGGCAGTGGTGGTGGTGGTGGTGGTGGCAGTGGTGGTGGTGGTGGTGGTGGCAGTGGTGGTGGTGGTGGTGGCAGTGGTGGTGGTGGTGGTGGTGGCAGTGGTGGTGGTGGTGGTGGCAGTGGTGGTGTCAGTGGTGGTGGTGGTGGCAGTGGTGGTGGTGGTGGTGGTGGTGGTGGCAGTGGTGGTGGTGGTGGTGGTGGTGGCAGTGGTGGTGGTGGTGGTGGTGGTGGTGGCAGTGGTGGTGGTGGTGGTGGCAGTGGTGGTGTCAGTGGTGGTGGTGGTGGCAGTGGTGGTGGTGGCAGTGGTGGTGTCAGTGGTGGTGGTGGTGGTGGTGGCAGTGGTGGTGTCAGTGGTGGTGGTGGTGGCAGTAGTGGTGGTGGTGGGGGCAGTGTTACCCAGGATCATACCAGCGTTACCAACTCAGATGTGCCTCCCATAGGGACATTCAGTCACCCATGATCACGGGCCAGCCAGCCTGCCCGCCCACCCACCCACCCACCACACTCCTCCCACCAGCCTGCCTGCCCACCCACCACACTCCTCCCACCAGCCTGCCCGCCCACCCACCACACTCCTCCCACCAGCCTGCCTGCCCACCCACCAGCCTCAGGTCTGCCTCATACATCGTGTGCTGGGTCGCTCCTACTCACTGGCCAAGATGTAATGCAAATTAGCCAGCCTTGCTGTGTGGCCCTCCACCTGTGGCACTGTGGCCAGTGGTACCTAGGGCCAAGTGGTGGCACTGTGGCCAGTGGTACCTAGGCCAAGTGGTGGCCCTGTGGCACTGTGGCCAGTGGTACCTAGGGCCAAGTGGTGGCCCTGTGGCACTGTGGCCAGTGGTACCTAGGGCCAAGTGGTGGCCCTGTGGCACTGGGGCCAGTGGTACTTAGGGCCAAGTGGTGGCACTGGGGCCAGTGGTACCTAGGGCCAAGTGGTAGCCCTGTGGCACTGTGGCCAGTGGTACCTAAGGCAAAGTGGTAGCCCTGTGGCACTATGGCCAGTGGTACCTAGGGCCAAGTGGTAGCCCTGTGGCACCGTGGCCAGTGGTACTTAGGGCCAAGTGGTGGCACTGTGGCCAATGGTACCTAAGGCCAAGTGGTAGCCCTGTGGCACTGTGGCCAGTGGTACCTAGGGCCAAGTGGTGGCCTTGTGGTACTGTGGCCAGTGGTACCTAGTCCCAAGTAGTGGTCCTGTGGCACTGTGACCAGTGGTACCTCGGGCCAAGTAGTGGCCCTGTGGCATTGTGGCCAGTGGTACCTCGGGCCAGGTAGTGTTCCTGTGGCATTGTGGCCAGTGGTACCTAGGGCCAAGTAGTGGCCTTGTGGTACTGTGGCCAGTGGTACCTAGGGCCAAGTAGTAGTCCTGTGGTACTGTGGCCAGTGGTACCTCGGGCCAAGTAGTGGCTCTGTGGCACTGTGGCCAGTGGTACCTAGGGCCAAGTAGTGGTCCTGTGGCACTGTGGCCAGTGGTACCTCGGGCCAAGTAGTGGCCCTGTGGTACTGTGGCCAGTGGTACCTAGGGCCAAGTAGTGGTCCTGTGGCACTGTGGCCAGTGGTACCTCGGGCCAGGTAGTGGTCCTGTGGCACTGTGGCCAGTGGTATCTAGGGCCAAGTAGTGGTCCTGTGGCACTGTGGCCAGTGGTACCTCGAGCCAGGTAGTGGTCCTGTGGCACTGTGGCCAGTGGTACCTCGGGCCAGGTAGTGGTCCTGTGGCACTGTGGCCAGTGGTACCTCGGGCCAGGTAGTGGTCCTGTGGCACTGTGGCCAGTGGTACCTCGGGCCAAGTAGTGGTCCTGTGGCCAGTGGTACCTAGGGCCAAGTAGTGGTCCTGTGGCACTGTGGCCAGTGGTACCTAGGGCCAAGTAGTGGGCCAAGTAGATGTAATGTTACATCGTCCTTATGTTAACAATATAGGTAACAACAATATACGAGTTGTGAACTTATTATCATAATAAGAAGAAAGTGTGATAATAACCATAAGTTGGTGTTATTATTAAAATATAAATGAACAGAAGGTTGTAAGATAATCATCACGCCAGGCATTAAAGTAACATTGAGGCAGAGAAGTAATACGGTGGATGAACATGAATGATATATTCGTTAGTGACAGAACGAACACATGTTAACCCAGGAGTGAGGCGCATGACGGCTGGCCTGCACCACACATACAACACAACACCATCATTACTGTCTTATGTGTCAACATAACAGACATGAAGATCAAACCGTCTCTCTCCCAGAGCAGTAGACCAGTGAGGTTAACATCACACGACCAGTAATGGACGAGATCAATTTTGTTGCGCGTCTTTGTACTTATTCTAATTTTTTCTCGTCTTTTCTTATATCTTGCCGACCCAAACTGGCCTGTATATTCAAGGTGTGGTCTTACTAGGGAATTATAAAGTGTGAGGATTGTTTCTGGTGTCTTGTGTTCCTGGCTATGAAACCTAACATTTGGTTGCCTTTTTTACTTGCTGCTTGACACTGTTTAGTGTATTTCAAATTGTTGCTAATGACAACTCCAAGGTCCTTTTCTTCATTACTTTAGTTAGAGAGTTTCCGAATAGTTTGCAGTCGTAACGTATATTCTTGTCTACAAAGTGCGTAACTTTACACTTGTCTACATTAAACTTCATTTGCCATGTGTCTGACCACTCTGCTAGTAAGTTAAGATCTTTAAATCATTTCGCAGTCCCGCCTGTTTACAGCTCTACCTCCTAGTTTAGTATCGTCAACAAATTTGGAGATCTTAGATATGAGACCGAGTTCTAGGTCATTAATGTATATTATGAAAAGAATTGGACCTAGGACCGACCCCTGTGGCACACCACTCGTTACATGCGAGCGTGTGTGTGTGTGTGTGTGTGTGTGTGTGTGTGTGTGTGTGTGTGTGTGTGTCCACCAGCCTCCACTGGTGAAGGGGGGGGGGGCTGACTGAACTCGTCCTGTAGCATTATAATGCTATACTGGATGTGACAGAGGAAATTCAACTTTACGTCATTTGTAGCAGAATTGTTCTGAGCCCAAACGAGCGATGAAGAACACTCAGAATGATAACATAAAGATATTAGTGATAACATATCAGTACAGGTCCCCTGCTCACATGACATGGTGGCGCATATTCACATGACATGGTGGCACATGCTCACATGACATGGTGGCACATGTTCACATGACATGGTGGTACATGTTCACATGACACGGTGTCACATGCTCACATGACATGGTGGCACATGCTCACATGACATTGTGGCACATGTTCACATGACATGGTGGCACATGTTCACATGACATGGTGGCACATGTTCACATGACATGGTGGCACATGCTCACATGACATGGTGGCACATGCTCACATGACATGGTGGCACATGCTCACATGACATGGTGGCACATGTTCACATGACATGGTGGCACATGCTCACATGACATGGTGGCACATGCTCACATGACATTGTGGCACATGTTCACATGACATGGTACATGTTCACATGACACGGTGTCACATGCTCACATGACATGGTGGCACATGCTCACATGACATTGTGGCACATGTTCACATGACATGGTGGCACATGTTCACATGACATGGTGGCACATGTTAACATGACATGGTGGCATATGCTCACATGACATGGTGGCACATGCTCACATGACATGGTGGCACATGTTCACATGACATGGTGTCACATGCTCACATGGTGGCACATGCTCACATGACATGGTGGCACATGCTCACATGACATTGTGGCACATGCTCACATGACATGTGGCACATGCTCACATGACATTGTGGCACATGCTCACATGACATTGTGGCACATGCTCACATGACATGGTGGCACATGCTCGTTACTCAAGATTCACCGCATAAATGAACAGGTGGTGACTCAGAACACCACACAGCCAGCAGCAGCAGCGCCTTATGACCTGTTCCTGGGTCACAGTGCCCCACCCAGGCCAGGGGTCACCAGCAGGTCCTGGGGTCACAGTGCCACAGCCAGGCCAGGGGTCACCAGCAGGTCCTGGGGTCACAGTGCCCCACCCAGGCCAGGGGTCACCAGCAGGTCCTGGGGTCACAGTGCCACAGCCAGGCAAGGGGTCACCAGCAGGTCCTGGGGTCACAGTGCCCCACCCAGGCCAGGGGTCACCAGCAGGTCCTGGGGTCACAGTGCCACAGCCAGGCCAGGGGTCACCAGCAGGTCCTGGGGTCACAGTGCCACAGCCAGGCCAGGGGTCACCAGCAGGTCCTGGGGTCACAGTGCCCCACCCAGGCCAGGGGTCACCAGCAGGTCCTGGGGTCACAGTGCCACAGCCAGGCCAGGGGTCACCAGCAGGTCCTGGGGTCACAGTGGCCCACCCAGGCCAGGGGTCACCAGCTCCTGGGTCACAGTGCCACAGCCAGCCAGGGGTACCAGCAGGTCCTGGGTCACAGTGCCCACCAGGCCAGGGTCACCAGCAGTCCTGGTCACAGTGCCCACCAGGCCAGGGGTCACCACAGGTCCTGGGTCACATGCCCCACCAGGCCAGGGTCACCAGCAGGTCCTGGGCACAGTGCCATGCCACAGGGGTCACAGTCTGCCACAGCCAGCCAGGGGTCCCAGCAGGTCCTGGGTCAACAGTGCCACAGCCAGGCCAGGGGTCACCAGCAGGTCTGGGGTCACAGTGCCCCAAGCCAGGGCCAGGGGTCACCAGCATGTCCTGGGGTCACAGTGCCACCATGCCAGGCCAGGGGTTCACCAGCAGGGTCCTGCGGGTCACAGTGCCCACAGCCAGGCCAGGGGTCACCAGCAGGTCCTGGGTCACAGTTGCCTCACATGCCAGGCCAGGGTCACAGCATGGTCATGTTTAGCATGGTGCACTCCACACAGGCACAGGTCACATGCACTGGTCACATGCCCAAAGCATGGGCGATCCCATGACAGGTTCCTATGGGGCACATGCCCATGCAGGCCATGGGCCAGCAGTGTCCTGGTGTCACATGCCACATGCCCGTGCCAGGTCACCATGCAGGTTGGCACATGTCCCAGCAGGTGCACATGCTCCATGTGGTGCACAGTCACAGACATGGGGTCCGATGGTCCTGGTGGTGCCATGTTCACAGCCAGTGCCAGGCTCACCATGACAGGTCCTGGGTCACAGTGCTACCACCAGGGCACAGGTCACCTACAGGTCCTGGTCACCAGTGCCCAGCCCAGCCAGGGGCCACCAGCAGTCCTGGTGGCACATGCCACCAGCAGGTCACCAGCAGCCATGGGTCACATGCCCAGCCAGGCCATGTTCACCAGCAGGTCGGCACATGCACACCAGCAGGGGCACCACAGACATGGGCACATGCCACAGCCACGGGTCACAGCCACTGCACAGTGCACAGCCAGCAGGGCACAGCTCACGACAGTGCACAGCTCAGCAGGTGGCACAGTTCACAGTGACAGGTGCCATGTGCCAGCAGGTGGCACATGCCACAGCAGGTGTCACAGGGTCCATGGGTCACAGTGCCACATGACAGGCACAGGTCACAGCAGGTCACATGGTCACATGACAGTGCCATGTCACATGCGGTGGCACATGCCACAACAGGGGACAGTCCATTGGTCACAGTGCTCACTCAGGCACAGTCACATACAAGCACATCCAGTCAACATGTCACATGCACAATGTGGGCAAGTTAATGCATGGGCACATGTCCACAGCCAGGGCACGCCAGCTGTGTCACTCAGCATGCAGTGGCATGCTCAGCATGACTGGTGGCCATGTCACATGCCATGGTGTCACAACTGCCCTCATGCATGGTGGCACATGTTCACTGAGGCGTTGCCTCATGTGCACTAGACATGGTGCACAGCTAATGCTGGTGTGGCAGCTTGTTCACAGCATGGTGGTCATCTCACTATGAATGTGGAATGTCATGCAGGTGGCACTGTCATGACTGGTGGCATGCTCCACTGACAGTGCAATGTTTACATGACTGGTGGTCCATGCACAGAGATGGGCACCCACTGACAGTGCACATGCCACAGCCAGCCACGCCAGCCAGCAGCCGCACAGCGGCCAGCCCACAGCAGCGCACCAGCCAGCCATGGCAGCCATGCCACCACCGGCCGCCAGCAGGCGCACCACCAGCCAGCGGGCACCACCAGCCGGGCACAGCCCAGCAGAGTGCACCAGCCCAGCAGCGCACAGCCACGCACAGCCAGCAGGAGTGTGTGTGTGAAGGTTGGTGGTCTAAGTGTACATATGTAGCCAGAGTGCCACATGAGCAGGTCAGTGTGGGAGACCAGGTGTTGTCTGCTGGCAGATAACACATATGTCAAGTAATGATGCACATTCAGAGCATGTTTACATCAGTACAGTTAGCCCAAACAACATATGTTCCTCAGGTTTGGTTAACGAGCTTGAACAAGCACAAAGAACCATTAGAGATAGTCCAAATACGGTCAACAGATGTGGGCCGGGAATTAAGAGAGCTACGGTACACTGAGTGATAGGTTAGGTTCCCTTAATATGTCCACCATGGAAGAGAGAAGAGAAAGGGATAAGTTAATCACAAGTTTAAGTTCTTATGAAGTTTGATGACGTCACTAGTGAACAGTTCATGCACAGATAGAGAACAGCCACTGGTCAGGTCATGACTGGTCAGGTCAGGACTGGTCAGGTCAGGACAGCAAAACTTCTGAAACAGTAAAATACTTTGATATGATGAGACTTGTGTACATGACTCGAGGATGACGTAGTGAGGAGACTGTGTATACTGACCTCATACTCGAGGATGACCTAGTGAGGAGACTGTGTATACTGACCTCATACTCGAGGATGACGTAGTGAGGAGACTGTGTATACTGACCTCATACTCGAGGATGACGTAGTGAGGAGACTGTGTATACTGACCTCATACTCGAGGATGACGTAGTGAGGAGACTGTGTATACTGACCTCATACTCGAGGATGACGTAGTGAGGAGACTGTGTATACTGACCTCATACTCGAGGATGACGTAGTGAGGAGACTGTGTATACTGACCTCATACTCGAGGATGACCTAGTGAGGAGACTGTGTATACTGACCTCATACTCGAGGATGACCTAGTGAGGAGACTGTGTATACTGACCTCATACTCGAGGATGACCTAGTGAGGAGACTGTGTATACTGACCTCATACTCGAGGATGACCTAGTGAGGAGACTGTGTATACTGACCTCATACTCGAGGATGACCTAGTGAGGGAGACTGTGTATACTGACCTCATACTCGAGGATGACCTAGTGAGGAGACTGTGTATACTGACCTCATACTCGAGGATGACCTAGTGAGGAGACTGTGTATACTGACCTCATACTCGAGGATGACCTAGTGAGGAGACTGTGTATACTGACCTCATACTCGAGGATGACCTAGTGAGGAGACTGTGTATACTGACCTCATACTCGAGGATGACCTAGTGAGGAGAATGTGTATACTGACCTCATACTCGAGGATGACCTAGTGAGGAGACTGTGTATACTGACCTCATACTCGAGGATGACCTAGTGAGGAGAATGTGTATACTGACCTCATACTCGAGATGACCTAGTGAGGAGAATGTGTATACTGACCTCATACTCGAGGATGACCTAGTGAGGAGACTGTGTATACTGACCTCATACTCGAGGATGACCTAGTGAGGAGACTGTGTATACTGACCTCATACTCGAGGATGACCTAGTGAGGAGAATGTGTATACTGACCTCATACTCGAGGATGACCTAGTGAGGAGACTGTGTATACTGACCTCATACTCGAGGATGAAAGGTCGCATGATGGCAGAGAATGGTCAAGAGATGCACCCTCCCCCCCCCCCCCCCCCCAGTGTACAACTCCGTCTCCGCAGACGTGGATGGAGCGCCTTTGTATTGCAGCGTTGCCAGAGAACATTGTGACACGTCGCGGGTTGGTCATGAAGCTGGACCAGCACGGATGAAGATCAGCCTCTCACTGGAGGATGACCATCACCTCAGCCTCTCACTGGAGGATGACCATCACCTCAGCCTCTCACTGGAGGATGACCACCTCAGCCTCTCACTGGAGGATGACCATCACCTCAGCCTCTCACTGGAGGATGACCACCTCCTCAGCCTCTCACTGGAGGATGACCATCACCTCAGCCTCTCACTGGAGGATGACCACCTCCTCAGCCTCTCACTGGAGGATGACCACCTCCTCAGCCTCTCACTGGAGGATGACCATCACCTCAGCCTCTCACTGGAGGATAACCACCTCAGCCTCTCACTGGAGGATGACCATCACCTCAGCCTCTCACTGGAGGATAACCACCTCAGCCTCTCACTGGAGGATGACCACCTCCTCAGCCTCTCACTGGAGGATGACCATCACCTCAGCCTCTCACTGGAGGATGACCACCTCCTCAGCCTCTCACTGGAGGATGACCACCACCTCAGCCTCTCACTGGAGGATGACCATCACCTCAGCCTCTCACTGGAGGATGACCACCTCCTCAGCCTCTCACTGGAGGATGACCACCTCCTCAGCCTCTCACTGGAGGATGACCACCTCCTCAGCCTCTCACTGGAGGATGACCACCTCCTCAGCCTCTCACTGGAGGATGACCTACCTCCTCAGCCTCTCACTGGAGGATGACCACCT
>NC_092245.1:7669017-7714017 GCF_036320965.1 Panulirus ornatus | reverse complement strand
GTGGCAGTGTGCTGAGCCCAGGTCACCAGAATGACCCGTTATGACCTCCCTCTCCTGGTCAGGTGGCAGTGTGCTGAGCCCAGGTCACCAGATAACGACATGTTGTAAGTGTGTCCCACATTGTGTTCACCTGGCCAGCTGGACCCCAGTGTTATGTGGTTGTACAAGTCTTCATCACAACCAGCAGCGCAGTCAACAATACGGTTATAAAATATTTTTCTAAAAAAGATTTTTTTAATGTCGGAGATCAAAGTTATCTTGTGTCGAGAAAATAAGATGTACCAGAGCAGTACAAGGTGGTGGAGTACCAGGTTACCTGGGGGTGAGTGGTATACCGAGGTGTGGCAGTACCATGTTACCTGGGGGTGAGTGGTATGATGAGGTGTGGCAGTACCAGGTTACCTGGGGGTGAGTGGTATACCGGGGTGTGGCAGTACCAGGTTACCTGGGGGTGAGTGGTATAACGAGGCGTGGCAGTACCAGGCCAGGGCGTGGCAGGACGGGCCGCTGGTACGGTCACGTGCGCGCGGCCACAACCTGCAGGTGCTCACGACCCTCACCTCCCACAGGGGCGTCCTGACCCAGGCTGGTGGCTCGTGACCTGTGGTACAGTACATACCTGACTACCACTCCCCCTCATACCTGACTACCACTCCCCCTCACACCTGGCTACAGCCACCTCACGCTTCCTCCCTAGTACAGGACATTACTGTACCTGTGTCACGTGGTCGTCACATGTATAACCAAGTCTACAGATGACGTTGCGTGTAACCAGCCAGTAACACAGGAGATATCTGGCCTCTCACTACCTGGCCTCACGCTACCAGTCCCTCACCTCACCATCACCAGTACCACTACGTAGACACACCAGTCCCTCACCTCACCATCACCAGTACCACTACGTACACACACCAGTCCCTCACCTCACCATCACCAGTACCACTACGTACACACACCAGTCCCTTACCTCACCATCACCAGTACCACTACGTACACACACCAGTCCCTCACCTCACCATCACCACTACGTAGACACACCAGTCCCTCACCTCACCATCACCAGTACCACTACGTACACACACCAGTCCCTTACCTCACCATCACCACTACGTAGACACACCAGTCCCTCACCTCACCATCACCAGTACCACTACGTAGACACACCAGTCCCTCACCTCACCATCACCAGTACCACTACGTACACACACCAGTCCCTTACCTCACCATCACCACTACGTAGACACACCAGTCCCTCACCTCACCATCACCAGTACCACTACGTAGACACACCAGTCCCTCACCTCACCATCACCAGTACCACTACGTACACACACCAGTCCCTTACCTCACCATCACCACTACGTAGACACACCAGTCCCTCACCTCACCATCACCAGTACCACTACGTAGACACACCAGTCCCTCACCTCACCATCACCAGTACCACCACGTACACACACCAGTCCCTCACCTCACCATCACCAGTACCACTACGTAGACACATTACTGGCGTGTCAATTGCAGAAGAACGATACAGTGTGGGTCATCCACGCGATGTCACACACTCCATAAGTAGACCACTCCTAGACTGGACCAGTCATGTAGTGGACCAGTCGTGGACTGTAACTGTTGTGTACTGGACTATTCGTGTATTAGACTATTTGTGTACTGGATCAGCTGAGCACTGTACCAGTCGTCTACTGGACCAGTCTTGCACTGGATCAGTCGTGTACTGTACCTGTCGTGCACTGGACCACTTGTGTACTGTACCAGTCGTGTATTGGACCAGTCTTGTACTGGACCACACGTGTACTTTACCAGCCGTGTGCTGGACCAGTCATGTAATGGACCAGTCGTGCACTGTACCAGTCGTGTACTGGACCAGTCGTGCACCAGACCAATCATGCACTGGACCAGTCGTGAACTGGACCAATTGTGTACTGGATTAGTCTTGTACTGGACCAGTCGTGTACTGTATCAGTCGTGCACTGTACCAGTCGTAAATTGTACGAGTCGTTTACTGGACCAGTCGTGCACTGTGCCAGTCGTGTACTGTACCAGTCGTGCACTGTAACCAGTCATGTACCGTAACAGTCGTGCACTGTACTGCACTGTACCAGTCGTGAACTGGACCAGTCGTGAACTGGACCAGTCGTGTACCGTACCAGTCGTGCACTGGACCACTCGTGTACTGTACTAGTCGTGTACTGGACCAGTCGTGTACCGTACCAGTCGTGTATTGGACCAGTCGTGTACTGTACTAGTCGTGTACTGGACCAGTCGTGTACTGGACCACTTGTGCACTGGACCACTCGTGTGCTGGACCAGTCGTGCACTGGACCACTCGTGTACTGGACCACTCGTGTACTGGACCAGTCGTGCACTGGACCACTTGTGTACTGGACCACTCGTGTACTGGACCAGTCGTGCACTGGACCACTCGTGTAATGGACCAGTCGTGTACTGGACCAGTCGTGTACTGGACCAGTCGTGTACTGGACCACTCGTGTACTGGACCAGTCCAGTATGTGGTGCCAACTTTAACATGACCACATTTACTTCAGTTTTTCCTCTCGTCTCGTGAGTCATGTTGTCAGGTCTGCCAACCCTGATGGCAGCTGGTGTCATAATGAAGCCAACTGCCACTTGAATGTTGGCAACGCTTTGCCATCCATGGTGCAGGTGACCTCCGGTGGCACTGTAGGTGACCACAGCTGGCACTGCAGGTGACCACAGCTGGCACTGCAGGTGACCACAGCTGGCACTGCAGGTGACCGCAGCTGGCACTGCAGGTGACCACCGCAGGCACTGCAGGTGACCACAGCTGGCACTGCAGGTGACCACAGCTGGCACTGCAGGTGACCTCCGGTGGCACTGTAGGTGACCACAGCTGGCACTGCAGGTGACCACAGCTGGCACTGCAGGTGACCACAGCTGGCACTGCAGGTGACCGCAGCTGGCACTGCAGGTGACCACCGCAGGCACTGCAGGTGACCACAGCTGGGGCTGACTGCCGTTATGAAGTGGATTAGATCACCAGTCACCATGACACTAGTGTATACATATGCAGTCACCAGACACTAGTCTATACATACAATACCAGTTACCTAAACATTGGTGTATACATACCCCAGTCACCAAGACTCTGCTATATAGATAACATTATATTTTCATACCGACATCTGCTCAGTTTTTGTATCATTATCAGTTGATGTAAGTCATCAAGGAGTTGATGATGTAAGTCATCAAGCAGTTGATGATGTAAGTCATCAAGCAGTTGATGATGTAAGTCATCAAGGAGTTGATGATGTAAGTCATCAAGCAGTTGATGATGTAAGTCATCAAGCAGTTGATGATGTAAGTCATCAAGCAGTTGATGATGTAAGTCATCAAGCAGTTGATGATGTAAGTCATCAAGCAGTTGATGATGTAAGTCATCAAGCAGTTGATGATGTAAGTCATCAAGCAGTTGATGATGATAATCATGTTATTCAGTAATTCACTTGAGTATGAAGACGAGAGCTGGACACAGATCCATTCAGTTGTTGTGTCCTGCAGGTGGTGTGGTCACTGTGGTGTGGTGTGGTCACTGTGGCAGAGGACATGGTGTGACGGCCGACCAGCCAACAACCCACGCCAAGCTCTATGGCGCGGCACAATGGTGGACGAGAGGCAGTCATCAACGGTAGGTGGATCCTGTGTTGTATGTTAATGTTTACTGACATGTAAGGTCAATATGTGCATATACAGGAGGAGGAGTTGTTATGTGCAACACAACAGACTGTCAACCTCGCCAGTGTCCTTCATGATGGGTCATCTCGCTACTGTTTCTGTCCTATTGACGTGGTTACTGGTCACTGGGCCATGGCAACTATTGACGTGGTTACTGGTCACTGGGCCATGACAACTATTGACGTGGTTACTGGTCACTGAGCCATGGCAACTATTGACGTGGTTACTGGTCACTGGGCCATGACAACTATTGACGTGGTTACTGGTCACTGAGCCATGGCAACTATTGACGTGGTTACTGGTCACTGGGCCATGACAACTATTGACGTGGTTACTGGTCACTGGGCCATGACAACTATTGACGTGGTTACTGGTCACTGAGCCATGGCAACTATTGACGTGGTTACTGGTCACTGGGCCATGACAACTATTGACGTGGTTACTGGTCACTGAGCCATGACAACTATTGACGTGGTTACTGGTCACTGGGCCATGACAACTATTGACGTGGTTACTGGTCACTGAGCCATGACAACTATTGATGTGGTTACTGGTCACTGAGCCATGACAACTATTGATGCGGTTACTGGTCACTGAGCCATGACAACTATTGACGTGGTTACTGGTCACTGAGCCATGACAACTATTGACGTGGTTACTGGTCACTGGGCCATGACAACTATTGATGTGGTTACTGGTCACTGAGCCATGACAACTATTGATGTGGTTACTGGTCACTGAGCCATGACAACTATTGATGTGGTTACTGGTCACTGAGCCATGACAACTATTGACGTGGTTACTGGTCACTGAGCCATGACAACTATTGACGTGGTTACTGGTCACTGGGCCATGACAACTATTGATGTGGTTACTGGTCACTGAGCCATGACAACTATTGACGTGGTTACTGGTCACTGAGCCATGACAACTATTGACGTGGTTACTGGTCACTGGGCCATAGCAACTATTGACGTGGTTACTGGTCACTGAGCCATGACAACTATTGATGTGGTTACTGGTCACTGGGCCATGACAACTATTGACGTGGTTACTGGTCACTGGGCCATGACAACTATTGACGTGGTTACTGGTCACTGGGCCATGACAACTATTGACGTGGTTACTGTTCACTGGGCCATGACAACTATTGACGTGGTTACTGGTCACTGGGCCATGACAACTATTGACGTGGTTACTGGTCACTGGGCCATGACAACTATTGACGTGGTTACTGGTCACTGGGCCATGGCAACTATTGACGTGGTTACTGGTCACTGGGCCATGACAACTATTGACGTGGTTACTGGTCACTGGGCCATGGCAACTATTGACGTGGTTACTGGTCACTGAGCCATGGCAACTATTGACGTGGTTACTGGTCACTGGGCCATGGCAACTATTGACGTGGTTACTGGTCACTGGGCCATGACAACTATTGACGTGGTTACTGGTCACTGAGCCATGGCAACTATTGACGTGGTTACTGGTCAGTGGGCCATGGCAACTAATTGACGTGGTTACTGGGTCACAGAGGCCATGGCAACTATTGACGTGGTTACTGGTCACTGGGCCATGGCAACTATTGACGTGGTTACTGGTCAGTGGGCCATGGCAACTATTGACGTGGTTACTGGTCACTGAGCCATGGCAACTATTGCTCGTGGTTACTGGTCAGTGTGCCATTGGCAATATTGACGTGGTTATGTCACTGGGCATGACAATATTGACGTGGTTACTGGTCACTGGGCCATTGGCAACTAATTGCCGTGGTATGGTCATTGGGACATGCAACTATTGACGTGGTTACTCATCTAGACTGGTCAGTGGGCGGGCATGGCAACATGAACCAGTATATTCTGAGAATGAAGTGCAGGAAAGTCAAGGTGTTTCTGTGGTGGTTTCCGGCAGGTGTTGTGATGGTTGTTGTAGGTTGTGATAGCCAGATGATGTTGTGATGGTTGTTGTAGGTTGTGATAACCAGCTGGTGTTGTGATGGTTGTTGTAGGTTGTGATAACCAGCTGGTGTTGTGATGGTTGTTGTAGGTTGTGATAACCAGCTGGTGTTGTGATGGTTGTTGTAGGTTGTGATAACCAGCTGGTGTTGTGATGGTTGTTGTAGGTTGTGATAACCAGCTGGTGATCACTCACTTCATTCTAAGTGGTAGACACCAGTTCACAGATGATCATATGTAAGTAGATAAGATCCGTCCAACTTTAATATTATACACTGTAAGTTTACATACAGGCTGGAGGAGGTGGCCACGTAGTGGACAGATGACCTGTACTGATTGACTACAGGTGGAGTGGTTCTCCCGGGTCAGCATCCACCTGTACACACTGCAGGTGGAGTGGTTCTCCCGGGTCAGCATCCACCTGTACACACTGCAGGTGGAGTGGATCTCCCGGGTCAGCATCCACCTGTACACACTGCAGGTGGAGTGGTTCTCCCGGGTCAGCATCCACCTGTACACACTGCAGGTGGAGTGGATCTACCCGGCGTGTGTATGGGTGGGCCAGATGAGTGGCTGTGGATCATGGTGAGGGTGTGAGTGAGGATCATAATGAGGATGTGAGTCATGATGAGAATGTGAGTCAGGGTCATATTGATGACAGGAGTAAAGGTCATAGAGAGGTCATGAATGAGGATCCTGGTGAGAACATGAGTGAGGATTATGGTGATGAGGAAGAAAATCGTGATCAGTATTGTTAATGAGGATGAAGGTGAGGACGGGAATGAGGGATGGGAGTCAGGACCACAATGAGGCAGGATGTGGTCAGGATGTGGTCAGGATGTGGTCAGGATGTGGTCAGGGGACGTACGTTGGTGATGGGATGCGAACCAGGATGATGGTGAGGTTGAGGATCACTATCAGGATGATAATGAGGTTGAGGATCACTATCAGGATGATAATGAGGTTGAGGATCACAATCAGGATGATAATGAGGTTGAGGATCACTATCAGGATGATAATGAGGTTGAGGATCACTATCAGGGTGATAATGAGGTTGAGGATCACTATCAGGATGATAATGAGGTTGAGGATCACTATCAGGATGATAATGAGGTTGATGATCACTATCAGGATGATAATGAGGTTGAGAATCACTATCAGGATGATAATGAGGTTGATGATCACAATCAGGATGATAATGAGGTTGATGATCACTATCAGGATGATAATGAGGTTGAGGATCACTATCAGGATGATAATGAGGTTGATGATCACTATCAGGATGATAATGAGGTTGAGGATCACTATCAGGATGATAATGAGGTTGAGGATCACTATCAGGATGATAATGAGGTTGAGGATCACTATCAGGATGATAATGAGGTTGAGGATCACTATCAGGATGATAATGAGGTTGAGGATCACTATCAGGATGATAATGAGGTTGAGGATCATTATCAGGATGATAATGAGGTTAAGGATCACTATCAGGATGATAATGAGGTTGAGGATCACTATCAGGATGATAATGAGGTTAAGGATCACTATCAGGATGATAATGAGGTTGATGATCACTATCAGGATGATAATGAGGTTGAGGATCACTATCAGGATGATAATGAGGTTGAGAATCACTATCAGGATGATAATGAGGTTGATGATCACTATCAGGATGATAATGAGGTTGATGATCACAATCAGGATGATAATGAGGTTGATGATCACTATCAGGATGATAATGAGGTTGAGGATCACTATCAGGATGATAATGAGGTTGAGGATCACTATCAGGATGATAATGAGGTTGAGGATCACTATCAGGATGATAATGAGGTTGATGATCACTATCAGGATGATAATGAGGTTGAGGATCACTATCAGGATGATAATGAGGTTGATGATCACAATCAGGATGATAATGAGGTTGAGGATCACTATCAGGATGATAATGAGGTTGAGGATCACTATCAGGATGATAATGAGGTTGAGGATCACTATCAGGATGATAATGAGGTTGAGGATCACTATCAGGATGATAATGAGGTTGATGATCACTATCAGGATGATAATGAGGTTGAGGATCACTATCAGGATGATAATGAGGTTGAGGATCACTATCAGGATGATAATGAGGTTGAGGATCACTATCAGGATGATAATGAGGTTGATGATCACTATCAGGATGATAATGAGGTTGATGATCACAATCAGGATGATAATGAGGTTGAGGATCACTATCAGGATGATAATGAGGTTGAGGATCACTATCAGGATGATAATGAGGTTGATGATCACTATCAGGATGATAATGAGGTTGAGGATCACTATCAGGATGATAATGAGGTTGAGGATCACTATCAGGATGATAATGAGGTTGAGGATCACTATCAGGATGATAATGAGGTTGATGATCACTATCAGGATGATAATGAGGTTGAGGATCATTATCAGGATGATAATGAGGTTGATGATCACAATCAGGATGATAATGAGGTTGATGATCACAATCAGGATGATAATGAGGTTGATGATCACAATCAGGATGATAATGAGGTTGAGGATCACTATCAGGATGATAATGAGGTTGAGGATCACTATCAGGATGAAATCATTGATAATGATGAACATGTGAGCATCATACTGAGGTGAGCCATACATTGTGAGGATCTTATGAAGGGTGTGAGGTGAGGGTGTGAGGTGAGGGTGTGAGGTGAGGATCATACTGAGGTGAGTGAAGTGTATGGTGAGAGTGTGAGGACAGTGTTCAGGACCTGAAGTGAGAACTGTTGTGAAGACTGATGGTGAGGATAGTGAGGGAGGATAGCCCAGCGTGAGGATAGTGAGGGAGGATAGCCCAGCGTGAGGATAGTGAGGGAGGATAGCCCAGCGTGAGGATAGTGAGGGAGGACCACTGACCCTCACTGTGCATGGTGGGTCAGGTGAGCGGGCCACCCACCCACCAGCCAGGCCCGGTTCGGCCCGGAAGTGGGTGTGAGAACTGAGGTTACGGCAGCACTCAGTGTTCTCGTCACGTACGTAACGTGTGACGCACGCTTATAGGAGAGGCAATGCGACCAGTGCGTCACCAAGGTCAGCGGGCGACGGTGGCGCCACTGGAACAGCGTCACACGCTACACGCGTCTTATCCCACGATCCTGAACTGCTGTGAAGTGTGACTCATGAGGAGTGTGAGCACCGTTAGCTGCCATGAGTGTGAGCACCGTTAATAGCACTGAGGGTGAGTATCGTTAGTAGTCATGAGTGTGAGCACCGTTAGTAGTCATGAGTGTGAGTATCGTTAGTAGTCATGAGTGTGAGCACCGTTAGTAGTCATGAGTGTAAGTATCGTTAGTAGCCATGAGTGTGAGCACCGTTAGTAGTCATGAGTGTGAGTATCGTTAGTAGCCATGAGTGTGAGCACCGTTAGTAGCACTGAGTGTGAGCACCGTTAGTAGCCATGAGTGTGAGCACCGTTAGTAGTCATGAGTGTGAGCACCGTTAGTAGCCATGAGTGTGAGCACCGTTAGTGGTCATGAGTGTGAGCACCGTTAGTAGTCATGAGTGTGAGCACCGTTAGTGGTCATGAGTGTGAGTATCGTTAGTAGCCATGAGTGTGAGCACCGTTAGTAGTCATGAGTGTGAGCATCGTTAGTAGCCATGAGTGTGAGTATCGTTAGTGGTCATGAGTGTGAGTATCGTTAGTAGTCATGAGTGTGCGTATCGTTAGTAGTCATGAGTGTGAGTATCGTTAGTAGTCATGAGTGTGAGTATCGTTAGTAGTCATGAGTGTGAGTATCGTTAGTAGTCATGAGTGTGCGTATCGTTAGTAGTCATGAGTGTGAGTATCGTTAGTAGTCATGAGTGTGAGCACCGTTAGTAGTCATGAGTGTGAGTATCGTTAGTAGTCATGAGTGTGAGTATCGTTAGTAGTCATGAGTGTGCGTATCGTTAGTAGTCATGAGTGTGAGTATCGTTAGTAGTCATGAGTGTGAGCACCGTTAGTAGTCATGAGTGTGAGCACCGTTAGTAGTCATGAGTGTGAGCACCGTTAGTAGTCATGAGTGTGAGCACCGTTAGTGGTCATGAGTGTGAGTATCGTTAGTAGTCATGAGTGTGAGCACCGTTAGTAGTCATGAGCGTGAGTATCGTTAGTAGTCATGAGTGTGAGTATCGTTAGTAGTCATGAGTGTGAGTATCGTTAGTAGTCATGAGTGTGAGCACCGTTAGTGGTCATGAGTGTGAGTATCGTTAGTAGTCATGAGTGTGAGCACCGTTAGTAGTCATGAGTGTGAGTATCGTTAGTAGTCATGAGTGTGAGCACCGTTAGTAGTCATGAGTGTGAGTATCGTTAGTAGTCATGAGTGTGAGTATCGTTAGTAGTCATGAGTGTGAGTATCGTTAGTAGTCATGAGTGTGAGCACCGTTAGTAGTCATGAGTGTGAGCATCGTTAGTAGTCATGAGTGTGAGCACCGTTAGTAGTCATGAGTGTGAGCACCGTTAGTAGTCATGAGTGTGAGTATCGTTAGTAGTCATGAGTGTGAGTATCGTTAGTAGTCATGAGTGTGAGTATCGTTAGTAGTCATGAGTGTGAGCATCGTTAGTAGTCATGAGTGTGAGCACCGTTAGTAGTCATGAGTGTGAGCACCGTTAGTAGTCATGAGTGTGAGTATCGTTAGTAGTCATGAGTGTGAGTATCGTTAGTAGTCATGAGTGTGAGCACCGTTAGTAGTCATGAGTGTGAGTATCGTTAGTAGTCATGAGTGTGAGTATCGTTAGTAGTCATGAGTGTGCGTATCGTTAGTAGTCATGAGTGTGAGTATCGTTAGTAGTCATGAGTGTGAGTATCGTTAGTAGTCATGAGTGTGAGCACCGTTAGTAGTCATGAGTGTGAGTATCGTTAGTAGTCATGAGTGTGAGTATCGTTAGTAGTCATGAGTGTGAGTGTCGTTAGTAGTCATGAGTGTGAGTATCGTTAGTAGTCATGAGTGTGAGCACCGTTAGTAGTCATGAGTGTGAGTATCGTTAGTAGTCATGAGTGTGAGTATCGTTAGTAGTCATGAGTGTGAGCACCGTTAGTAGTCATGAGTGTGAGTATCGTTAGTAGTCATGAGTGTGAGTATCGTTAGTAGTCATGAGTGTGTACGTTAGTAGTCATGAGTGTGAGCACCGTTAGTAGTCATGAGTGTGAGTATCGTTAGTAGTCATGAGTGTGAGTATCGTTAGTAGTCATGAGTGTGAGTATCGTTAGTAGTCATGAGTGTGAGTATCGTTAGTAGTCATGAGTGTGAGTATCGTTAGTAGTCATGAGTGTGCGTATCGTTAGTAGTCATGAGTGTGAGTATCGTTAGTAGTCATGAGTGTGAGTATCGTTAGTAGTCATGAGTGTGAGTATCGTTAGTAGTCATGAGTGTGAGTATCGTTAGTAGTCATGAGTGTGCGTATCGTTAGTAGTCATGAGTGTGAGTGTCGTTAGTAGTCATGAGTGTGAGTATCGTTAGTAGTCATGAGTGTGAGTATCGTTAGTAGTCATGAGTGTGAGCACCGTTAGTAGTCATGAGTGTGAGTGTCGTTAGTAGTCATGAGTGTGAGTATCGTTAGTAGTCATGAGTGTGAGTATCGTTAGTAGTCATGAGTGTGAGTGTCGTTAGTAGTCATGAGTGTGAGTATCGTTAGTAGTCATGAGTGTGAGTGTCGTTAGTAGTCATGAGTGTGCGTATCGTTAGTAGTCATGAGTGTGAGTATCGTTAGTAGTCATGAGTGTGCGTATCGTTAGTAGTCATGAGTGTGAGCACCGTTAGTAGTCATGAGTGTGAGTATCGTTAGTAGTCATGAGTGTGCGTATCGTTAGTAGTCATGAGTGTGAGTATCGTTAGTAGTCATGAGTGTGAGTATCGTTAGTAGTCATGAGTGTGAGTATCGTTAGTAGTCATGAGTGTGAGTATCGTTAGTAGTCATGAGTGTGAGTATCGTTAGTAGTCATGAGTGTGCGTATCGTTAGTAGTCATGAGTGTGAGCACCGTTAGTAGTCATGAGTGTGAGTATCGTTAGTAGTCATGAGTGTGCGTATCGTTAGTAGTCATGAGTGTGAGTATCGTTAGTAGTCATGAGTGTGAGTATCGTTAGTAGTCATGAGTGTGAGTGTCGTTAGTAGTCATGAGTGTGAGCATCGTTAGTAGTCATGAGTGTGAGTATCGTTAGTAGTCATGAGTGTGAGCACCGTTAGTAGTCATGAGTGTGAGTATCGTTAGTAGTCATGAGTGTGAGTATCGTTAGTAGTCATGAGTGTGAGTATCGTTAGTAGTCATGAGTGCGAGTGTCGTTAGTATGGAGTTAGGAGTGTACTGCTGACCAGGGTGTTAACACATGTCCAGGGTCTCTGTTGAGACACCGGTTGGTTGTGATGGACGGAATGTGACCCATGACGGTACGTACCATGTACCTCCTCAGTACCACCAAGGCTCTCCCAGGTGTACCATGTACCTCCTCAGTACCACCAAGGCTCACCCAGGTGTACCATGTACCTCCTCAGTACCACCAAGGCTCACCCAGGTGTACCATGTACCTCCTCAGTACCACCAAGGCTCTCCCAGGTGTACCATGTACCTCCTCAGTACCACCAAGGCTCTCCCAGGTGTACCATGTACCTCCTCAGTACCACCAAGGCTCACCCAGGTGTACCATGTACCTCCTCAGTACCACCAAGGCTCACCCAGGTGTACCATGTACCTCCTCAGTACCACCAAGGCTCTCCCAGGTGTACCATGTACCTCCTCAGTACCACCAAGGCTCTCCCAGGTGTACCATGCACCTCCTCAGTACCACCAAGGCTCTCCCAGGTGTACCATGTACCTCCTCAGTACCACCAAGGCTCTCCCAGGTGTACCATGCACCTCCTCAGTACCACCAAGGCTCTCCCAGGTGTACCATGCACCTCCTCAGTACCACCAAGGCTCTCCCAGGTGTACCATGTACCTCCTCAGTACCACCAAGGCTCTCCCAGGTGTACCATGTACCTCCTCAGTACCACCAAGGCTTTCCCAGGCAACTCTCACCTCTCCTCACATAACGGACCTGGCACCACTGCTCTCCATCAAGTCGTGTCCTTGATTCATGGCGCATCTGGCCAGCTGTGTGATGGGCTCGACCAGTGCTGGTCGTGATGCATGACCCATTGATTCATGGTGCATCTGGCCAGCTGTGTGATGGGCTCGACCAGTGCTGGTCGTGATGCATGACCCATTGATTCATGGCGCATCTGGCCAGCTGTGTGATGGGCTCGACCAGTGCTGGTCATGATGCATGACCCATTGATTCATGATGCATCTGGCCAGCTGTGTGATGGGCTCGACCAGTGCTGGTCGTGATGCATGACCCATTGATTCATGGCGCATCTGGCCAGCTGTGTGATGGGCTCGACCAGTGCTGGTCGTGATGCATGACCCATTCATTGTGTCCCACGATGTGCCACACCCCTGCTCTACACTACACAAGGGGGGGGTCCCCATAATCTACACCCTCCTACACTCATACATAAAACCATGAGTGGATACATTCAGTCATATGTTGATATACACATACATGATGATCAGAGAACCTCATACTTAATCATACATACATACACTCCCGAGTTATACACACACATACTGCGAGGTCAAACACATAACACAGAGTCACACAGCAACACAGAAATATGTTGTAATTATTCAAAAACGCTTTTACACCCGTTCAAACAGAAGCAGAGGTTCATATTAGCATACAAACGTAGCTATACATTTATAATATAAGTCACACACACACACACACACACACACACACACACACACACACACACACACACACACACACACACACACACACACACACACATGGACATTAACATGGACAGTGACACAATACAGGACGTGTGTTGGCCCTAACCTGCAGCAGCTTCAGCAGTTGATGCCACAACCTCGGGAGGAGGTCCAGCTGGCCACAGTGAGGAGGTGCCTGGCGTACCTTACGTGAGTTGGCCACAGCCTGCCCCCACTGGAGGAGAGGAGGGAAGGCCACAGCCTGCCCCCACTGGAGGAGAGGAGGGAAGGCCACAGCCTACCCTCACTGGAGGAGAGGAGGGAAGGCCTCAGCCTGCCCTCACTGGTGGAGAGGAGGGAAGGCCACAGGCTGACCTTACTGGAGGAGAGGAGGGAAGGCCACAGGCTGACCTTACTGGAGAGGTGAGTAAGGGCAGGTGTGGTAACCTGCCGTAGGTGCCAAGCGAGTCATCGTAACACTGAGAGGGACCAGTTCTCTGACATGAGAAATTCCTGGAGATGGGAGGACATACCAGGAGGGAGAGAGTCAGGAACGAGCGGAGGGAAGTGTGTTCATCAAGACAGGAAACAATTCTTGGTGTCTTCATCATGGGTGTCAGCAGGTGGGTGACAGCAGTCGCCCGCACCTCCAGTGATACCCGGAACCATCGTGCATCCTCTGTGTCAGACATGTTCCTCTTGCTTTCTCTCTCACTTAATATAAGAGTTAAACATAACATGTCTCACCACACGCGTACCTCTCCCCTCCATCTGTACCTCCCTACACTCACATCCTTCTATGTCCCATCCTTTCCCTCAAAAGCTATGGTTTGTCTCTTTGAACAACAAAAAAAGAAAACGTTCTTCCTCCTCCCCAAAACCATTCACATTCCTCTTTTTTTCTTTCTTTCTCCTTTTCCATGAAGACTTGACCTAGACGGGGTGTACGTACACTCGTGCCTCGAGCCTTCATCATGTACAAGAGAACAGTTTGTGTGGCAGACATTATAGATACAGAGGCGGGGCGTCATCATTGTAAGGTTACGTCTACCTCAAGTTGTCCATGTAGCACCTTTGAAGAGATGCTCCTCAGTTGTACTGTAAACACAAGTCAACATCATCTGTCTCCCAGTCTGGATGATCTTATAAACACTTGACATTACAACGTGACATAACCTCTGGGTACAATACTACACTCACTATACTTGTGAAAGGTTAGGTCTTGTAGTCAGGTCTTGTGGTGAGGTCTTGTAGTCAGGTCTTGTGGTTAGGTCTAGTGATCAGATCTTGTGGTTAGGTCTTGTGGTTAGGTCTTGTGCTCAGGTCTTGTGCTCAGGTCTTGTGGTTAGGTCTTGTGGTTAGGTCTAGCGATCAGATCTTGTGGTTAGGTTAGGTTAGGTCTTGTGCTCAGGTCTTGTGGTTAGGTCTTGTGGTTAGGTCTTGTGGTTAGGTCTTGTGATCAGATCTTGTGGTTAGGTCTTGTGGTTAGGTCTTGTGGTTAGGTCTTGTGCTCAGGTCTTGTGCTCAGGTCTTGTGGTTAGGTCTTGTGGTTAGGTCTAGTGATCGGATCTTGTGGTTAGGTTAGGTTAGGTCTTGTGCTCAGGTCTTGTGCTCAGGTCTTGTGCTCAGGTCTTGTGGTTAGGTCTTGTGGTTAGGTCTTGTGGTTAGGTCTTGTGATCAGATCTTGTGGTTAGGTCTTGTGGTTAGGTCTTGTGCTCAGGTCTTGTGCTCAGGTCTTGTGCTCAGGTCTTGTGGTTAGGTCTTGTGGTTAGGTCTAGTGATCAGATCTTGTGGTTAGGTCTTGTGGTTAGGTCTTGTGGTTAGGTCTTGTGCTCAGGTCTTGTGCTCAGGTCTTGTGCTCAGGTCTTGTGGTTAGGTCTTGTGGTTAGGTCTAGTGATCAGATCTTGTGGTTAGGTTAGGTTAGGTCTTGTGCTCAGGTCTTGTGCTCAGGTCTTGTGCTCAGGTCTTGTGGTTAGGTCTTGTGGTTAGGTCTTGTGGTTAGGTCTTGTGATCAGATCTTGTGGTTAGGTCTTGTGGTTAGGTCTTGTGGTTAGGTCTTGTGCTCAGGTCTTGTGCTCAGGTCTTGTGCTCAGGTCTTGTGGTTAGGTCTTGTGGTTAGGTCTTGTGGTTAGGTCTTGTGGTTAGGTCTTGTGCTCAGGTCTTGTGGTTAGGTCTTGTGGTTAGGTCTTGTGGTCAGGTCTTGTGGTTAGGTCTTGTGGTTAGGTCTTGTGGTTAGGTCTTGTGGTTAGGTCTTGTGGTTAGGTCTTGTGCTCAGGTCTTGTGCTCAGGTCTTGTGGTTAGGTCTTGTGGTTAGGTCTTGTGGTTAGGTCTTGTGGTTAGGTCTTGTGCTCAGGTCTTGTGGTTAGGTCTTGTGGTTAGGTCTTGTGGTCAGGTCTTGTGGTTAGGTCTTGTGGTTAGGTCTTGTGGTTAGGTCTTGTGATGTCTGGCGAGGAAACCAGAATCAAGAGACGCATCCTGCTGGAAGTGGAGTCACCAGGGAAATATGTTAGGTATATTGATGGATCCCACACTGACCATGTGAGCAGCGCCGAGGTCTGCTGGGGTCAGGATCCCACACTGACCATGTGAGCAGCGCCGAGGTCTGCTGGGGTCAGGATCCCACACTGACCATGTGAGCAGCGCCGAGGTCTGCTGGGGTCAGCATCCCACACTGACCATGTGAGCAGCGCCGAGGTCTGCTGGGGTCAGGATCCCACACTGACCATGTGAGCAGCGCCGAGGTCTGCTGGGGTCAGGATCCCACACTGACCATGTGAGCAGCGCCGAGGTCTGCTGGGGTCAGGAGGACCAACGTACCCACCGACCTAGAGCGAGGCGCACAGGTGGGGCTGCCTCCAGCCCACAGGAAGGGCCAGTGTCACACTCGTGCAATATGATATATACACGAGTTGTGAGGTTGTATACACGAGTTGTGAGGTTGTATACACGAGTTGTGAGGTTGTATACACGAGTTGTGAGGTTGTATACACGAGTTGTGGGGTTGTATACACGAGTTGTGAGGTTGTATACACGAGTTGTGAGGTTGTATACACGAGTTGTGGGGTTGTATACACGAGTTGTGAGGTTGTATACACGAGTTGTGAGGTTGTATACACGAGTTGTGGGGTTGTATACACGAGTTGTGAGGTTGTATACACGAGTTGTGAGGTTGTATACACGAGTTGTGAGGTTGTATACACGAGTTGTGGGGTTGTATACACGAGTTGTGAGGTTGTATACACGAGTTGTGAGGTTGTATACACGAGTTGTGAGGTTGTATACACGAGTTGTGGGGTTGTATACACGAGTTGTGAGGTTGTATACACGAGTTGTGGGGTTGTATACACGAGTTGTGAGGTTGTATACACGAGTTGTGAGGTTGTATACACGAGTTGTGAGGTTGTATACACGAGTTGTGGGGTTGTATACACGAGTTGTGAGGTTGTATACACGAGTTGTGGGGTTGTATACACGAGTTGTGGGGTTGTATACACGAGTTGTGGGGTTGTATACACGAGTTGTGAGGTTGTATACACGAGTTGTGGGGTTGTATACACGAGTTGTGAGGTTGTATACACGAGTTGTGGGGTTGTATACACGAGTTGTGAGGTTGTATACACGAGTTGTGAGGTTGTATACACGAGTTGTGAGGTTGTATACACGAGTTGTGAGGTTGATCACAGCGCACCTCCGTCTACCTTCAAGGTTCCAGAACAACAGATTCTAAATACAAGGAAATACTTTGATATCCCAAGCATGAGAGGCAGGATGACTGGAGGGATCATGTTTACTGGGACCCGCATTCTCAGGTCAACACATCCCAAGCCACACACAGATGGTGCTGCCACACCTCCTCAGATGGTGCTGCCACACCTCCTCCTCAGATGGTGCTGCCACACCTCCTCCTCAGATGGTGCTGCCACACCTCCTCCTCAGATGGTGCTGCCACACCTCCTCCTCAGATGGTGCTGCCACACCTCCTCAGATGGTGGACACACCTGCTCACATGGCTCACTGTATGTGGTCTTGGGGTCTGTGAACGATGGTCATGACCTTGACCACATGAGAGACAGCAGGTCATGTGCTACCCTGAACATGGGCCATTACCCTCACATGTGCACCCCGCCCCACGCCCACACAACCCCTGGTCAGGTCACAGGTTGAGCAGAGTGTCAGACATGACACCTGCCTCACATATGACAATGTGATCAGCCAAGATGATCACATATGACAATGTGATCAGCCAAGATGATCACATATGGCAATGTGATCAGCCAAGATGATCACATATGACAATGTGATCAGCCAAGATGATCACATATGGCAATGTGATCAGCCAAGATGATCACATATGACAATGTGATCAGCTGGTGGTGCACACAGGTAGTGCTGGTGGTGCACACAGGTAGTGCTGGTGGTGCACGCAGGTAGTGCTGGTGGTGCACACAGGTAGTGCTGGTGGTGCACGCAGGTAGTGCTGGTGGTGCACGCAGGCAGTGCTGGTGGTGCACACAGGTAGTGCTGGTGGTGCACGCAGGTAGTGCTGGTGGTGCACACAGGTAGTGTTGGTGGTGCACACAGGTAGTGCTGGTGGTGCACACAGGTAGTGCTGGTGGTGCACACAGGTAGTGCTGGTGGTGCACGCAGGTAGTGCTGGTGGTGCACACAGGTAGTGTTGGTGGTGCACACAGGTAGTGCTGGTGGTGCACACAGGTAGTGCTGGTGGTGCACGCAGGTAGTGCTGGTGGTGCACGCAGGTAGTGCTGGTGGTGCACACAGGTAGTGTTGGTGGTGCACACAGGTAGTGCTGGTGGTGCACACAGGTAGTGTTGGTGGTGCACACAGGTAGTGTTGGTAGTGCACATGTTGTGACACACACTCAGGCTTGTTATCAACAACATGATGTTATGATCATGATGTGCAGCTGCTCAACACACGACACTGAAGTGTTCAGTATCCACATGGAACTTATCGTTATCAGTGACGTCACGATAGATAGCCTGATTGCATGTCATTCTTTTCATCATGAACTACATTAATCTATCGTGAGCATATATGCTTGTGTCAGACCACGACACCAATATTGCCCACGACCGAGTGAGCGGCCAATCTCTCTCTCTCTCTCTCTCTCTCTCTCTCTCTCTCTCTCTCTCTCTCTCTCTCTCTCTCTCTCTCTCTCTCTCTCTCTCTCTCTCTCTCTCTCTCTCTCTCTCTCGATGTCTTCACATATTAGACTCACAACGCATGATTGAACTGATGGTTCACAAACAAGGTATGACCAGAGGGATGACCTGACGGATGACCAGACGGATGACCCGATGGAGGACCAGAAGGACGACCAGACGGATGACCAGACGGATGACCTGACGGAGGACCAGACGGAGGACCTGACGGATGACCTGACGGAGGACCAGACGGATGACCAGACGGATGACCAGACGGATGACCTGACGGATGACCAAACGTAGGACCAGACGGATGATCCGACGGAGGACCAGACGGATGTCCTGACGGATGACCAGACGGATGACCTGACGGAAGACCAGACGAATGACCCGACGGAGGACCAAAGGGAGGACCAGACGGATGACCCGACGGGTAACCAGCCGGATGTCCCGACGGATGACCAGCCGGACGACCAGACGGATGACCCAACGGATGAACAGACGGATGACCTGACGAATGGCCAGACGGATGACCTGACGGATGACCCGACGGAGAACCAGACGGATGGCCAGACGGATGACCAGCCAGATGACCAAACGAATGACGCGACGGATGACCAGACGGATGACCAGACGGAGGACCAGACGGAGGACCCGACGGATGACCAGCCGGATGACCAGCCGGATGACCAGACGGATGACCCGACGGATTACCAGACGGATGACCTGACGGATGACCAGCCAGATGACCAGACGGATTACCTGACGGATGACCAGACGGAGGACCAGACGGATGACCAGACAGAGGAACTGACGGATGACCAGACGGAGGACTTGACGGATGACCAGACGGATGACCAGACGGATGACCAGACGGATGACCAGACGGATGTAACTAGTGTACCTACACTACTCTTAAAACTATCAATGATAAAGACAAAGAAATTGTGCGCTAAAGACTAACTGAAATCATCAACATCTGATCTGCCTACAATCATAAAATCTGGTAAGAAAAACCACCAATATATATATATATATATATATATATATATATATATATATATATATATATATATATATATATATATATATATATAAGAAGAAGAAGAAAGTGCAAATGAACGCACACCTTCATAGAACATGCAAACGTCCAACAGCCAGGATCGGAGGTTTGTATGTTTTATGAAAGTACGCGTTCATCTGCACTTTGTATTCATATACCTCTGCGTTGTACAGTTTAGTTCGGTAAAATGGTATCTGCTGGCTGTGTGAGTCTGATGGGAAATGACCGGTGTAGACCCCGTTGCTCACCAACGTGAGACGAAGGGTATTCGAGTATATGGTATGAGAATAGTTATTTACCTATTAGAGACGTTCATAACCTAGCGGTAGCGCTCCCGCCTGTTGCACAAGGGTCCTGGCTTGGAGGTTTGTATGATATATATACATCTAATTTTCCAAAAGAAGGAACAGAGAAAGGGACCAAGAGAGGATTTCCTTTAAAGGCTCAGTCCTCTGTTCTTAGCGCTACCTCACTGACATGGGAAATGGCGAACAGTATGGAATATATATATACACACACAAGGAACGTTGAAAAGTGCAGACCTGCAACGGGGCATGATGCAGCTATGGTAAAAGAATGAGTAAATGTAAACATGACTGAAGATGCAACGATGAGAACAGGGCTGCCAGTGGGTGCCACAGTGTCGAGGAAGAAGGCGCAAGAGCGATGCAGCCTGAGGCAGTGGACGCCCGGTGTGACGCATCTCCGAGGGAACACGGTACAAGGATCGTGAGGGAGACGAACCGCGTCTTGATCTCAGCGTCAGGCCTTCCTCCCACCACCGTCGACAGAGAAGTGTCGTGTGAGATATGCAGGACGGACGTTCCGACCATGGCCCGTCCGGCTCCGGCTGCCTGTATGCTGGAACACACACACACACACACACACACACACACACACACACACACACACACACCACACACACACCACACCACACACACACACACACACACACACACGACATGCCACAGGTGTGGTTTCCAAGTCAAGAGGAACGAGATGTGGAGGGTAGCCCTTGACCTGACCCTCACTGGAAGAAGGGTCAACGCAGATGCAGTCGCCACCCTCAGGCTGGACGGGGGTCATAATGATGACGTCAGTGGTGATCAGGTCCCTGGATGAGGGAGGAAGGTAGAGAGTAATGGTCACATCTGGAGGTTGGTAGCGAGAGGAGTCCAGATGGTATGAGGCTGGTGGAGGAGGCGTACAGCAAGTCAGGGCAAGAGACGCATTACTGGGGGATTCATCACACTCACAACTTGTACGTGGACGATGAGCACCCACCCACCCACCAGTGTACACCTTCCTCTGCTTGAACGAAAATAGGATATTACTGACCATGTGTCACCATGGGCCCCTCCACCCAGGCTCTGACCCGCATGAGTTCCAATTCTGGGCGCAGTAGTCGGCCCCACAAGACAGTCCCAGATGTTCAGCCTCCACTTCGGCCTGGTCGATAAATGGGTGACTGGCATAGACTGAAGTGTGTGTGTGTGTGTGTGTGTGTGTGTGTGTGTGTGTGTGTGTGTGTGTGTGTGTGTGTGTGTGTGTGTGTGTGTGTGTGTGTGTGTGTGTGTGTGTGTGTGTGTGTGTGTGTGTGTGTGTGTGTGTGTGTGTGCGTGTGTGGTGTGTGTGTGTGTGTGTGTGTGTGTGTGTGTGTGTGTGTGTGTGTGTGTGTGTGTGTGTGTGTGTGTGTGTGTGTGGTGTGTGTGGTGTGTGTGTGTGTGTGTGTGTGTGTGTGTGTGTGTGTGTGTGTGGTGTGTGTGTGTGTGTGTGTGTGTGTGTGTGTGTGTGTGTGTGTCTGGTGTGTGTGTGTGTGGTGTGTGTGTGTGTGTGTGGTGTGTGTGTGTGTGTGTGTGTGTGTGTGTGTGTGTGTGTGTGTGTGTGTGTGTGTGTGTGTGTGTGTACCTACATAGTAGAAAAAAACGTTAAAAAGGTTAGGAGACGGGGCAACATGGGTGACATACTCTATCCCCACTACACACAACAGTAATCACACACCACACACACACACACAGGGGTATAGATAGGGTTGTGCGGAGGAGGGTGGATGTGTTGGAAATGAAATGTTTGAGGACATTATGTGGTGTGAGGTGGTTTGATCGAGTAAGTAATGGAAGGATAAGAGAGATGTGTGGTAATAAAAAGTGTGGTTGAGAGAGCAGAAGAGGGTGTTTTGAAATGGTTTGGTCACATAGAGAGAATGAGTGAGGAAAGATTGACAAAGAGGATATGTGTCAGAGGTGGAGGGAACGAGAAGAAGTGTGAGACCAAATTGGAGTTGGAAGGATGGAGTGAAAAAGATTTCGAGTGATTGGGGCCTGAACATGCAGGAGGGTGAAAAGCGTGCAAGGAATAGAGTGAACTAGAACGATGATTTATACCGGGATCGACGTGCTGTCAATGGATTGAACCAGGGCATGTGAAGCGTCTGGGGTAAACCATGGAAAGTTTTGTGGAGCCTGGATGTGGAAAGGAAGCTGGTTTCGGTGCATTATACATGACAGCTAGAGACTGTGTGTGAACGAATATGGCCTTTGTTGTCTTTTCCTAGCGCTACCTCGCGCACATGCGGGGGAGAGGGGGTTTTCATTTCATGTGTGGCGAGGTGGCGACGGGTTTGAATAAGGGCAGACAGTATGAATTATGTACATGTGTATATATGTATATGTCTGTGTGTGTATATATATGTATACGGTGAGATGTATAGGTATGTATCCACCCTCCTCCGCACAACTCTATCTATAGCCCACGCCTCGCAACCATATAACACTGTTGGAACCACTATTCCTTCAAACATACCCATTTTTGCTTTCCAAGATAACGTTCTCGACTTACACACATTTTTCAACGCTCCCAGAACTTTCGCCCCCTCCCCCACCCTACGATTCACTTATATATATATATATATATATATATATATATATATATATATATATATATATATATATATATGTATACATATATATATATATATATATATATATATCCCTGGGGATAGGGGAGAAAGAATACTTCCCACGTATTCCCTGCGTGTCGTAGAAGGCGACTAAAAGGGAAGGGAGCGGGTGGCTGGAAATCCTCCCCTCTCATTTTTTTTTTTCCAAAAGAAGGAACAGAGAAGGGGGCCAAGTGAGGATAATCCCTCAAAGGCCCAGTCCTCTGTTCTTAACGCTACCTCGCTAATGCGGGAAATGGCGAATAGTATGAAAGAAAAGAAAGATATATATATATATATATATATATATATATATATATATATATATATATATATATATATATATATATATATATATAGTGGAATTTATTAAAAAAAAAGGGGGTGACCGTATTGTTGACTGGTTGGAGAGGATATTCAATGTATTTATGGCTTATGGTGAAGTGCCTGAGGATTGGCGGAATGCATGCATAGTGCCATTGTACAAAGGCAAAGGGGATAAAGGTGAGTGTTCAAATTACAAAGGTATAAGTTTGTTGAGTATTCCTGGAAATGATTTGGGAGGGTATTGATTGAGAGGGTGAAGGCATGTACAGAGCATCAGATTGAGGAAGAGCAGTGTGGTTTCAGAAGTGGTAGAGGATGTGTGGATCAGGTGTTTGCTTTGAAGAATGTATGTGAGAAATACTTGGAAAAGCAAATGAATTTGTTTGTAGCATTTATGGATCTGGAGAAAGCATATGATAGAGTTGATAGAGATGTTCTGTGGAAGGTACTAAGAGTATATGGTGTGGGAGGTAAGTTGTTAGAAGCAGTGAAAAGTTTTTTATCGAGGATGTAAGGCATATGTACGAGTAAGAAGAGAGGAAAGTGATTGGTTCTCACTGAATGTCGGTTTGCGGCAGGGGTGTGTGATGTTTCCATGGTTGTTTAATTTGTTTATGGATGGGGTTGTTAGGGAGGTGAATGCAAGAGTTTTGGAGGGAAGGGCAAGTATGCAGTCTGTTGTGGATGAGAGAGCTTGGGAAGTGAGTCAGTTGTTGTTGGCTAATGATACAGCGCTGGTGGCTGATTCGGATGAGAAACTACAGAAGCCGATGACTGAGTTTGGTAAAGTGTGTGAAAGATGAAAGCTGAGAGTAAATGTGAATAAGAGCAAGGTTATTAGATACAGTAGTGTTGAGGGACAAGTCAACTGGGAGGTGAGTTCGAATGGAGAAAAACTGGAGGAAGTGAAGTATTTTAGATATCTGGGAGTGGATTTGGCAGTGGATGGAACCATGGAAGCGGAAGTGAGTCACAGGGTGGGGGAGGGAGCGAAAGTTCTGGAGCGTTGAAAAATGTATGGAAGGCGAGAACATTATCTCGGAGAGCAAAAATGAGTATGTTTGAAGGAATAGTGGTTCCAACAATGTTATATGGTTGCGAGGCGTGGGCTATAGATAAAGTTGTGTGGAAGAGGGTGGATGTGTTGGAAAAGAGATGTTTGAGGACTATATGTGGTGTGAGGTGGTTTGATCGAGTAAGTAATGAAAGGGTAAGAGAGATGTGTGGTAATAAAAAGAGTGTGGTTGAGAGAGCAGAAGAGGGTGTTTTGAAATGGTTTGGTCACATGGAGAGAATGAGTGAGAAAAGATTGACAAAGTGGTTATATGTGTCAGAGGTGGAGGGAACGAGGAGAAGCGGGAGACCAAATTGTAGTTGAAAGGATGGAGTGAAAAAGATTTCGAGTGATCGGGGCCTGAACATGCAGGAGAGTGAAAGGCGGGCAAGGAATAGTGAACTAGAACGATGATTTATACCGGGGTCGACGTGCTGTCAGTGGATTGAACCAGGGCATGTGAAGCGTCTGGGGTAAACCATGGAAAGTTTTGTGGGGCCTGGATGTGGAAAGGGAGCTGTGGTTTCGGTGCATTATACATGACAGCTAGAGACTGAGTGTGAACGAATGTGGCCTTTGTTGTCTTTTCCTAGCGTTACATCGCGCGCATGCGGGGGGAGGGGATTGTCATTTCATGTATTGCAGGGGTGGCAATATATATATATATATATATATATATATATATATATATATATATATATATATATATATATATTCCCTGGGGATAGGGGAGAAAGAATACTTCCCACGTATTCCCTGCGTGTCGTAGAAGGCGACTAAAAGGGGAAGGGAGCGGGGGGCTGGAAATCCTCCCCTCTCGTTTTTTTTTTTTTTTTTTCTTAGTTTTCCAAAAGAAGGAACAGAGAAGAGGTCCAGGTGAGGATATTCCCTCAAAGGCCCAGTCCTCTGTTCTTGACGCTACCTCGCTATCGCGGGAAATGGCGAATAGCATTAAAAAAAAAAAAAAAAAAAAATATATATATATATATATATATATATATATATATATATATATAAATAAATAATTATCTTTCTATTCCTTATAATTTACTTTGCCGCTGTCTCCCGCGTTAGCGAGTTAGAGCAAGGAAACAAACGAAAGAATGGCCCATCCCAACCACATACACATGTATATACATACACGTCTACACTCGCACATATACATACCTATACATTTAAATGTATACATACATATACATGCACAGACATATATATATATATATATATATATATATATATATATATATATATATATATATATATATATATATATATATATATGTATATTTTCTTTTTTTTTTTCAAACTATTTGCCATTTCCCGCGTTAACGAGGTAGCGTTAAGAACAAAGGACTGGGCCTTTGGGGGAATATCCTGACCTAGCCCCCTTCTCTGTTCCTTCTTTAGGAAAATTAAAAAAAAAAAAAAACGAGAGGGGAGGATTTCCAGCCCCCCGCTCCCTTCCCTTTTAGTCACCTTCTACGACACGCAGGGAATACGTGGAAAGTATTCTTTCTCCCTTATCCCCAGGGATAACATGTGATTTTACAAGCCATAATTCTTCTTGGGTACTTGTAAAAGAGGGAGCGATCAGACCATACCCAGAGCGCCTTCATTCAATGTTAAATCTTTCCCTCCCTAAGGATACTGCTTCCTTGCAGAGATCAATGGGGATGCTTGCACATTACTCCCATTGGATACTTAATTTTTCTGAAAAGATCCATCCTCTCTTGCATGCTGATGGATTTACTCTGTCTACTGATGCAGCACTAGCTTTTGAGAACTTAAAGATATTGCGGATTCGGTGGTAAAAGCTATTGACCCTACGTCTCCTTTCACTATGGAAACCGATGCTTCAGGCCGTGCTATAACTGCTACACTATCTCAGAATGGTCGTCCAGTAGCATCCTTCTCTCATACTCTTTCTAATAGTGAACAGAAACATTCTCCTGAAGAGAAAGAAGCATATGCCTTAGTAAAAGCCCTTAGAAAGTGGAAACACTATCTTGTTGGACACCACTTTAAGCTTATTACAGATCAGCTCGGTGAGAGCCAGCTGAGAGCCAGCATTATGATCTTCCATATAATTCCAATATACCTTTTGACCTGTCATTACCCCTAGGGTTGTAGGGAGTAGTACGACTGGTAGCTAACCATTTCTTTTAGCAAAATCCTTTAGCTCTCCTGACATGAAGGCACACCTTTGTCAGAGTGGATATTTGCTGGCATAACAAACATGGCAAACATCTGTATCAAACATCTGATAACAGTTCTGGTAGTCATGTTAGGGCTAGGGAAGACAATCGGAAACCATGAGAATTCATCAAGGACAGTGTTTCTTGATTGTGATGGAAGTGGGCCTTTAAAATCCAAGTTCAGCCTTTTGTACAGCTGGGTTGCCTTAATCAGTAGGCCAGAGTCCGATTTGTAGAACTGAAGTTAGAGTTCAGAGCATATTTGACGAGGCAGTGATTCTCTTATCATCATCGATAGAATAGGGCAGATTTCAACCACAGACAAAAGGCACCATTCAAAACACTCCTGGGTGGCCAAGGTTTTCATGTAGTTCCCTGAGTTTATCTGTAGTAGTAGCACCACACACATGTGAGAGTGCATCAGCAGGAGTACCTTCTTTACCTGGGCAGCACACAATATGGTTTCTTTTTGACTTTGCTAGCAGATTTAGGGTCGAATATATATATATATATATATGTGTAATGTACCAGGGCCGCGGCTCCCTATCCATATCCGGGCCCCACATTCCTTTTCATGGTGCACTTCTCATGCCCATTTTCAGTCCGTTGACAGCACATCGACCCCAGTATACCACATTGTTCAAAGTCACTCTGTCCTGTGCACGCCTTTTACTCGCTTGCATGTTCAGGCCCTGATTGCTTAAAATCTTTTGCTCTTCATCCTTCCCTCTCTAATGTGGTCCCCTTGCTCTCCTTGTTCTGTCCACTTCTGACACATATATCAACTTTGTCAACCTTTCCTCATTTATTCTATCCATATGTCCAGACCATTTCAGCACACCCTCTTCTGCTCTCTCATCTATGCCACTTTTACTACCACACTTATCTCTTAACCTTTCATTTCTTAATCGATCAAACTCCCTCGCACCACATATTGTCCTTACTCAGTCAAACCGTCTCACCCCATAAATATTGTCTTCAAACATTTTAGATCCAACACATCCATGCTCCTCTGCATAACCCTATCTATAACCTATGTCTAGCAGCCATATGATATTGTTGCAACTACTATTCCTTCAAACATACCCATTTTTGCTGTCTCAGATGGGGTAAACCATGGAAAGGTCTGTGGGGCCTGGATGTGGATGGGGAGCTGTGGTCTCGGTGTATTACACATGACAGCTGGAGACTGAACAAATGTGGCTTTTTTGTCTGTTTTCCTGGTGCTACCTCACTGAAGCAGGGGGTAGCGATGCTGTTTCCTGTGGGGCGGGGTAGTGCCAGGAATCGATGAAGGCAGGCAAGTATGAATGTGTACATTTGTATACATGTCTGTGTATATGTATGTATATGTTGATATGTATATGTATGTATATGTGTGTGTATTTGAGTGGGAGGGCCATTCTTCGTCTGTCTCCTGATGCTACCTTGCTGATGTGGGAAATGGCGATCATGTATAATGATAATGATAATAATAATGATAATAATAATGATGCTGTTTCCTGTGGGGTGAGGTAGCAACAGGAATGGATGAAGGCAAGCAAATATGAATATGTACATGTGTGTATATGTATATGTCTGTGTATGTATATGTTGATACATATGTATGTATCCCTGGGGATAGGGGAGAAAGAATACTTCCCACGTATTCCCTGCGTGTCGTAGAAGGCGACTAAAAGGGGAGGGAGCGGGTGGCTGGAAATCCTCCCCTCTCGTTTTTTTTTTTTTTTTTTAATTTTCCAAAAGAAGGAACAGAGAAGGGGGCCAGGTGAGGATTTTCCCTCTAAGGCCCAGTCCTCTGTTCTTAACGCTACCTCGCAAATGCGGGAAATGGCGAATCGTATAAAAAAAAAAAAAAAAAAAAAAATATATATATATATATATATATATATATATATATATATATATATATATATATATATATATATATATATATATATATATATATATATATATCTGCTGCCTTCATCCATTCTCGTCGCCATCCCCCCATGCAAGAAATGACCCTCCCCCCGCGCGAGGTAGCGCTAGGAAAAGACAACAAAGGTCACATTCGTTCACACTCAGTCTCTAGCTGTCATGTATTATGTACCGAATCCACAGCTCCCTTTTCACATCCAGGCCCCACAAAACTTTCCATGGATTACCTCAGACGCATCGCATGCCCTGTTCAATCCACTGACAGCACGTCGACCCCGGTATATCACATCACTCTATTCCTTGCACGCCTTTCACCCTCCATTATGTTCAGGCCCCGATCACTCAAAATCTTTTTCAGTCCATCCTTATATATATATATATATATATATATATATATATATATATATATATATATATATATATATATATATATATATATATGTGTATATATATATATATATATATATATATATATATATATATATATATATATATATATATATATATATATATATATATATATATATAAAAGAAGAGTGAATGTTGGGGTGAAGAGGATGGTGAGAGTAAGTGAGCTTGGGAAGGAGACTTGTGTGAGGAAGTACCAGGAGAGACTGAGTACAGAATGGAAAAAGGTGAGAACAATGGAAGTAAGGGGAGTGGGGGAGGAATGGGATGTATTTAGGGAATCAGTGATGGATTGCGCAAAAGATGCTTGTGGCATGAGAAGAGTGGGAGGTGGGTTGATTGGAAAGGGTAGTGAGTGGTGGGATGAAGAAGTAAGAGTATTAGTGAAAGAGAAGAGAGAGGCATTTGGACGATTTTTGCAGGGAAAAAATGAAATTGAGTGGGAGACGTATAAAAGAAAGAGACAGGAGGTCAAGAGAAAGGTGCAAGAGGTGAAAAAAAATTGCAAATGAGAGTTGGGGTGAGAGAGTATCATTAAATTTTAGGGAGAATAAAAAGATGTTCTGGAAGGAGGTAAATAAAGTGCGTAAGACAAGGGAGCAAATGGGAACTTCAGTGAAGGGCGCAAATGGGGAGGTGATAACAAGTAGTGGTGATGTGAGAAGGAGATGGAGTGAGTATTTTGAAGGTTTGTTGAATGTGTTTGATGATAGAGTGGCAGATATAGGGTGTTTTGGTCGAGGTGGTGTGCAAAGTGCGAGGATTAGGGAAAATGAGTTGGTAAACAGAGAAGAGGTAGTAAAAGCTTTGCGGAAGATGAAAGCCGGCAAGGCAGCAGGTTTGGATGGCATTGCAGTGGAATTTATCAAAAAAGGGGGTGACTGTATTGTTGACTGGTTGGTAAGGTTATTCAATGTATGTATGACTCATGGTGAGGTGCCTGAGGATTGGCGGAATGCGTGCATAGTGCCATTGTACAAAGGCAAAGGGGATAAGAGTGAGTGCTCAAATTACAGAGGTATAAGTTTGTTGAGTATTCCTGGCAAATCATATGGGAGGGTATTGATTGAGAGGGTGAAGGCATGTACAGAGCATCAGACTGGGGAAGAGCAGTGTGGTTTCAGAAGTGGTAGAGGATGTGTGTATCAGGTGTTTGCTTTGAAGAATGTATGTGAGAAATACTTAGAAAAGCAAATGGATTTGTATGTAGCATTTCTGGATCTGGATAAGGCATATGATAGAGTTGATAGAGATGCTCTGTGGAAGGTATTAAGAATATATGGTGTGGGAGGCAAGTTGTTAGAAGCAGTGAAAAGTTTTTATCGAGGATGTAAGGCATGTGTACGTGTAGGAAGAGAGGAAAGTGATTGGTTCTCAGTGAATGTAGGTTTGCGGCAGGGGTGTGTGATGTCTCCATGGTTGTTTAATTTGTTTATGGATGGGGTTGTTAGGGAGGTGAATGCAAGAGTTTTGGAAAGAGGGGCAAGTATGAAGTCTGTTGGGGATGAGAGAGCTTGGGAAGTGAGTCAGTTGTTGTTCGCTGATGATACAGCGCTGGTGGCTGATTCATGTGAGAAACTGCAGAAGCTGGTGACTGAGTTTGGTAAAGTGTGTGAAAAAAGAAAGTTAAGAGTAAATGTGAATAAGAGCAAGGTTATTAGGTACAGTAGGGTTGAGGGTCAATTCAATTGGGAGGTGAGTTTGAATGGAGAAAAACTGGAGGAAGTGAAGTGTTTTAGATATCTGGGAGTGGATCTGGCAGCGGATGGAACCATGGAGCGGAAGTGGATCATAGGGTGGGGGAGGGGGCGAAAATTCTGGGAGCCTTGAAGAATGTGTGGAAGTCGAGAACATTATCTCGGAAAGCAAAAATGGGTATGTTTGAAGGAATAGTGGTTCCAACAATGTTGTATGGTTGCGAGGCGTGGACTATGGATAGAGTTGTGCGCAGGAGGATGGATGTGCTGGAAATGAGATGTTTGAGGACAATGTGTGGTGTGAGGTGGTTTGATCGAGTAAGTAACGTAAGGGTAAGAGAGATGTGTGGAAATAAAAAGAGCGTGGTTGAGAGAGCAGAAGAGGGTGTTTTGAAATGGTTTGGTCATATGGAGAGAATGAGTGAGGAAAGATTGACCAAGAGGATATATGTGTCGGAGGTGGAGGGAACGAGGAGAAGAGGGAGACCAAATTGGAGGTGGAAAGATGGAGTGAAAAAGATTTTGTGTGATCGGGGCCTGAACATGCAGGAGGGTGAAAGGAGGGCAAAGAATAGAGTGAATTGGAGCGATGTGGTATACCGGGGTTGACGTGCTGTCAGTGGATTGAATCAAGGCATGTGTATGGGGGTGGGTTGGGCCATTTCTTTCGTCTGTTTCCTTGCGCTACCTCGCAAACGCGGGAGACAGCGACAAAGCAAAAAAAAAAAAAAAAAAAGATATATATATATATATATATATATATATATATATATATATATATATATATATATATATAGATAGATAGATAGATAGATAGATAGATAGATATTTAGATAGATAGACAGATAGATAGACAAACAGACAGATAGATAGATAGATAGATAGATAGATAGATAGATAGATAGATATAGATATGCCGATGGAGAGCCTGACAGCAGGTTAGCAGGGAAGGTAGGAGAGGGCAGAGTGTTCCAGAGTTTTGAGGTGTAGGGAGAGAAACATTTATCAAAGCGGCCCACATCTTTTCTCTAGCTGTCATGTGCAATGTATCTAAACCACAGCTTCCTATGCCAATCCAGGACCCACAGACCTCCCCGTGGCTCCCTCCATCCGCTTCATATGACTTGGTTCAGTCCATTAAAAGAACGTCGCCCCTTGTATACCACATCGCTCCAATTAACTCTATCCCGCGTATGTCATCCACTTTCTTGCATGTTCAGGCGCCGAGGAATACAAATGCTTTTCATTCCACCCTTCCACGTGCCCTAATTTGTCTCCCGCTTCTCCTTGCTCCCTCCACCTGTGAAACATATATCCTGCAGCAGGTGCCACACCTGCAGCAGGTACTGGGGACCCGGTCATCCTGCAGCTCGGGCCATCCTTGATGGTAACATGACCCGTCCACTTATGGGGTAGACTCCCTACCTGGTATTGACCCCTGGGTGATATACCTGGTACTGACCCCTGGGTGATATACCTGGTACTGACCCCTGGGTGATGATATACCTGGTACTGACCCCTGGGTGATATACCTGGTACTGACCCCTGGGTGATGATATACCTGGTATTGACCCCTGGGTGATGATATACCTTGTACTGACCCCTGGGTGATGATATACCTGGTACTGACCCCTGGGTGATGATATACCTTGTACTGACCCCTGGGTGATGATATACCTTGTACTGACCCCTGGGTGATATACCTGGTAATGACCCCTGGGTGATATACCTGGTACTGACCCCTGTGTGGTGATATACCTGGTATTGACCCCTGGGTGATATACCTGGTACTGACCCCTGGGTGATGTTAAACCTGGTACTAACCGCTGGGCGATATACCTGGTACTGACCCCTGTGTGATGATATACCTGGTACTGACCCCTGGGTGACATACCTGGTACTAACCCCTGGGTGATGTTAAACCTGGTACCGAACCCTGGGTGATATACCTGGTACTGACCCTGGGTGATGATATACCTGGTACTGACTCCTGGGTGATGATATACCTGGTACTGACCCCTGGGTGATGATATACCTGGTACTGACCCCTGTGTGATGATATACCTGGTACTGACCCCTGGGTGATATACCTGGTATATCCTGGTACTGACCCCTGGGTGATATACCTGGTACTGACCCCTGTGTGGTGATATACCTGGTACTGACCCCTGGGTGATGTTAAACCTGGTACTAAATGCTGGGTGATATACCTGGTACTGACCCCTGTGTGGTGATATACCTGGTACTGACCCCTGGGTGATATACCTGGTACTAACCCCTGGGTGATGATATACCTGGTACTGACCCCTGGGTGATGATATACCTGGTACTGACCCTGGGTGATGATATACCTGGCACTGACCCCTGGGTGATATACCTGGTACTGACCCCTGGGTGATATACCTGGTACTGACCCCTGTGTGGTGATATACCTGGTACTGACCCCTGGGTGATGTTAAACCTGGTACTAACCGCTGGGTGATATACCTGGTACTGACCCCTGTGTGGTGATATACCTGGTACTGACCCCTTGGTGATATACCTGGTACTAACCCCTGGGTGATGATATACCTGGTACAGACCCCTGGGTGATGATATACCTGGTACTGACCCCTGGGTGATGATATGTCTGGTACTGACCCCTGGGTGATATACCTGGTACTGACCCCTGGGTGATATACCTGGTACTGACCGCTGGGTGATATACCTGGTACTGACCCCTGGGTGATGATATACCTGGTACTGACCCCTGTGTGATGATATACCTGGTACTGACCCCTGGGTGATATACCTGGTACTGACCCCTGGGTGATATACCTGGTACTGACCCCTGGGTGATATACCTGGTACTGATCCCTGTGTGATGATATACCTGGTACTGATCCCTGTGTGATGATATACCTGGTACTGACCCCTGGGTGATATACCTGGTACTGATCCCTGGGTGATGATATACCTGGTACTGACCCCTAGGTGATGATATACCTGGCACTGACCCCTGGGTGATGATGTACCTGGTACTGACCGCTGGGTGATATACCTGGCACTGACCCCTGGGTGATATACCTGGTACTGACCCCTGTGTGATGATATACCTGGTACAGACCCCTGTGTGGTGATATACCTGGTACTGACCCCTGGGTGATGTTATACCTGGTACTGACCCCTGGGTGATATACCTGGTACTGACCCCTGGGTGATATACCTGGTAATGACCGCTGGGTGATATACCTGGTACTGACCCCTGTGTGATGATATACCTGGTACTGACCCCTGGGTGACATACCTGGTACTGACCCCTGGGTGATGATATACCTGGTACTGACCCCTGGGTGATATACCTGGTACTGACCCCTGGGTGATATACCTGGTACTGACCCTTGTGTGATGATATACCTGGTACTGACCCTTGTATGATGATATACCTGGTACTGACCCCTGGGTGATGATATACCTGGTACTGACCCCTGGGTGATGATATACCTGGTACTGACCCCTGGGTGATGATATACCTGGTACTGACCCCTGGGTGATGTATAATACATGGTACTGACCCCTGGGTGATGATATACCTGGTACTGACCCCTGGGTGATGATATACCTGGTACTGACCCCTGGGTGATGATATACCTGGTACTGACCCCTGTGTGATGATATACCTTGTACTGACCCCTGGGTGATGATATACCTGGTACTGACCCCTGTGTGATGATATACCTGGTACAGACCCCTGTGTGGTGATATACCTGGTACTGACCCCTGGGTGATGTTATACCTGGTACTGACCCCTGGGTGATATACCTGGTACTGACCCCTGGGTGATATACCTGGTAATGACCGCTGGGTGATATACCTGGTACTGACCCCTGTGTGATGATATACCTGGTACTGACCCCTGGGTGATATACCTGGTACTGACCCCTGGGTGATGATATACCTGGTACTGACCCCTGGGTGATATACCTGGTACTGACCCCTGGGTGATATACCTGGTACTGACCCTTGTGTGATGATATACCTGGTACTGACCCTTGTGTGATGATATACCTGGTACTGACCCCTGGGTGATGATATACCTGGTACTGACCCCTGGGTGATCATATACCTGGTACTGACCCCTGGGTGATGATATACCTGGTACTGACCCCTGTGTGATGATGTACCTGGTACTGACCCCTGGGTGATGATATACCTGGTACTGACCCCTGGGTGATGATATACCTGGTACTGACCCCTGGGTGATGATATACCTGGTACTGACCCCTGGGTGATGTATAATACATGGTACTGACCCCTGGGTGATGATATACATGGTACTGACCCCTGGGTGATGATATACCTGGTACTGACCCCTGGGTGATGTATGATACATGGTACTGACCCCTGGGTGATGATATACCTGGTACTGACCCCTGGGTGATGATATACCTGGTACTGACCCCTGGGTGATGATATACCTGGTATTGACCCCTGGGTGATGATATACCTGGTACTGACCCCTGGGTGATGATATACCTGGTACTGACCCCTGGGTGATGATATACCTGGTACTGACCCCTGTGTGATGATATACCTGGTACTGACCCCTGGGTGATGATATACCTGGTACTGACCCCTGGGTGATGATATACCTGGTACTGACCCCTGGGTGATGTATGATACATGGTACTGACCCCTGGGTGATGATATACATGGTACTGACCCCTGTGTGATGATATACCTGGTATTGACCCCTGGGTGATGATATACATGGTACTGACCCCTGTGTGATGATATACCTGGTATTGACCCCTGGGGTGGGACCCTGTATACTTCACCAGGTTATGGCAGGATATGACCGAGATGTTCTGGTCTGAATCAGGTGGGAAACAATGGAATGTGACCAGGAGTTCCTGGTGGTGTGGGGGGGGGGTGCCGGAACCATGTTGGACCCGTCGTGCGGGTCAGTCAGCCCAGCGCCAACTCTCACGTCCGGCTCTTTCTTATAGTGAGAACAGTGAGGCAGGGCGGGCCCCTGTGGTGCCTGGTGAGGCAGTGCGGGCCCTTGTGGTGCCTGGTGAGGCAGTGCGGGCCCCTGTGGTGCCTGGTGAGGCAGGGCGGGCCCCTGTGGTGCCTGGTGAGGCAGGGCGGGCCCTTGTGGTGCCTGGTGAGGCAGGGCGGGCCCTGGTGAGGTACCACAAGGTTCTGGTCATGCCTCACATGTCTTCGTTGCCAAATGTCATGTGAGCCTTACCGTCACTTGGCGCGTGTTGTTCGTACAGTTAACTGTCTACATTTCCAATTTTCTTCCTGCGCCGCTGGTCCTGGGTGACAGGGGTGGCCCGTGGATGGCAGGGGTGGTCCTGGGTGACAGGGGTGGCCCGTGGATGGCAGGGGTGGTGGACAGTGGCCTCTGGATGGCAGGGATGGTCCTGGGTGCCATCAGCCAGTCCAGCTCATATAACATATAACACAATGTGTTGCAGTAGTTTGACCACATCAGTTTGATGCACAAGTGAGACATGTCTTAACTGTGGGATGACCGACCGACGTCTGCTGTGGTCTGTTGTTGTTGTTGTTGTTGTTGTTGTTGTGTTTATAATGATGATGATGATGATGATGCAAGTTATAATTATGTTAGTGATGATGATGATGCAAGTTATGTCTGGCATGTCATAAGTTGAGAGGATAAAGCCACATGATGGATCACACACACACACACATCAGACCCCAGTTGTCTGGTACATCAGTAATGTACAAACAAACCATAGCAGCAGCATTTTGATGTTTGCCTCGATGACACGAAATTAGAAAACTATTCGGCCAATTAATAAAGAACTGATTAAGAATTGAAAATGATTAGCTCCAGTGATGCAAATCCCTGAAACATGGCAAAAGAATTCCATTGTAGACAACTTCCCTGAGTTTACATGAGGAAGACAGACACCAGGAGGCCTGGTTGGTCCACGACTGGGTTGTCTGGTAAAGAAAAACGTAATTCCGCTCATCAAGCTATCACCGACTCCCCGCTGCTGCACATTAGCCTTCTCGTGTCCCCGTTACTGCTGTCGTTTATACAGTTTATTTCTGGCGTTTTTCTCAAAGTTTACCTGAATTTATAAAATATTTGTCTAAACGACTTTTGAAGGTATTTATAGTCTTAGCATTCACTACGTCTGACGGTAACTTATTCCAGTGCTCAACACACCTATAGGAAAAGAAGCTTTTTCCCACGTCCGTACTACATCTTTTAGCTTTGAGTTATATTCCATTTGTCCTGGTAACCGTATTTTCTTGTATTTCGAAAAGATGTTCGTGATTTACTTTATACAACTTGTTCACAATTTGGAACACTTGGATCAAGTCGCCGCGAAGTCTACGTTTTATAAGGGAGAAGAGATCCAATCGTAATTCGTGGAATATGTTTATTTTCAATCTTGAGTAGTGTGTTTGTAGAATTATTCCACATTTCCTCTACTGTGTAAACGTCAAGAAGTTTTGTCCAATTGGTACTGAGAATTTATTGTCTAATGTTTTCAAAATTTGCTCACCTGTAATCTGGGATCAAGAGTTTGTTGTCATTTATTTCATAATCTAAATTCATCTCTAATCTAATCAAAGTGTGATCGCTGTTTGACAAACTCTCTCCTACTTCGCAAGAGTTGATTAAGTTTGTGTCACTGGTGAGGACAAGATCAAGAATGGTTTTACCTCGTGTTGGTTTTTTAATTAACTGTTCTAGAAAAGCGTCTTCAATCAGTTCCGTTAGTCTCGTTCCCTCTTGATCACCTGTTAACGTGCTCCAGTTTATGTTGGCACTGTTGAAGTCTCCTACTGTTATAACCTCTTTACTGTTTATTGTAGTTTTGATTTCATTGTATAACATCTTATCGTCGTCTTCATTTTGCTTAGGAGGTCTGTAAATAACGCCAAGACGTAGTTTACTTTTGAACTTGTCGGTAATGTCAATATAAAGAGAGTGGTAAGTGTGTGTGTGTCTCCTTTGCTTATCTTAATAGCACTTAGATTGTTATCAACGTAGATCAAAACTCCACCACCTACCCAGTACAAGCCATCTTTCGTAAATAGTTTGTATCCAGGTATTGCTAACTCGGCCATTAAATGTTTATTCTCACTTTACTCACGTGTCTGAGATTACAATAATGTTCGGTTTTCAGTAACTGCATAGGATATAAGTTCATCATAGGATATAAGTTCATCATAGGATATAAGTTCATCATAGGATATAAGTTCATCATAGGATATAAGTTCATCATAGGATATAAGTTCGTAATGATGCTCCGGACATTTGTGTATATTAAAGTTATTTTCTTCTGAGTTGATTTCTGGAGTGAATTTGCCTTTTCTTACTGTGGGTATGTGTGCGTGTTTGTATCATCATTGTTAATGTGTGCGTCGTGTGCAGAAGCGGGAGAGAGACGGTTCTTCATCTGTTTTGTGTTCGCTGCCTTACCCTGACCTTCCTCGCACAGGACCCTACCAGAATCGTTCCTAAAAGTTACCAGAGAGTTGACCTGTCCTCGTGGTAACCCGCTACTTATACTGCCAGTGTTGACCCCAACTGACCCTACTTGACCTTTCTTTGCTAATTCCTCTGGTTGTGAGGTGACCGCTACTAGCCGAGGATCCCTACCGCCAATGTGCCGTCCATCCTCTACCTTGTTCCTCAGATCCCGTTCACACTCACATTCCCCCTGCGCCAACCTACCCCCACAACTACCTCCTCACTATCTCCCACTCTCCTAGTTCTGTCGTTAGCTAGACCGTGATTTGCTCTCCTGACTAGTTTATCTCTATCTAAAGAAAGTCCTAATATTCTCGTCCAGTATGCTGCCAAGGCGGGCTTTCCCTATTCCATTTAAGTGAAGACCGTCACTAGCGTACAGAGATCTATCATGACTAAAATGGTCCCACAGGTCTACACTAAACACATTATCCTCCTCCCTACAGACAGCTTCGATTCTTCTGTTTATCCCCAGCATTCTACTGAGGCGTACAGGAATCGACATCATACCTTGGCAGCAATGCCGATATCATAAGGTTCCTACGACTTTCCTTGAACTTGTTAGTAAGTTTCCTGTACCTTGCTACTATTTCTTTCGATGTCCCATTAACTACAACGTTCGTCCTCACCTGAACGACAAAAATCACCTCCTCGGGATTGTATGAGACGATGTCGTCCAACTTATCTAGAAGGTGTTCTATCTTAGCACCGGCATAACACAAGTTCTTCGCACACAACTCCTGGTTCTGATGTCTGACTATAGAGTGCCCGACCAGGATGATGCTACGATCATCCTGTACTTCATCATCTAGTTCGCTAAACCTAGTGTGAGTGGAGAGTTCGCTCGGTTGTTGGGTAATGTGGCGACAAGTTTTCATCCCAGGTTGGAAGGTGCAAGTATCTTCCAGCTTCGTCTCCCTCACTGTACTACACATGATGTACCCTCATGTACTCTGCCTCCCTCACTGTACTACACATGATGTACCCTCATGTACTCTGCCTCCCTCACTGTACTACACATGATGTACCTTCATGTACTCTGCCTCCCTCACTGTACTACACATGATGTACCCTCATGTACTCTGCCTCCCTCACTGTACTACACATGATGTACCCTCATGTACTCTTCCTCCCTCACTGTACTACGTCATTAGTTCGTTTACATACGTACTGGCCAGGATGACTTATACCCCGGGTCGTGGCCACTTATAACCCGGGTCGTGGCCACTTATACCCCAGGTCGTGGCCACTTATACCCCAGGTCGTGGCCACTTATACCCCAGGTCGTGGCCACTTATACCCCAGGTCGTGGCCACTTATACCCCAGGTCGTGGCCACTTATAACCCGGGTCGTGGCCACTTATACCCCAGGTCGTGGCCACTTATACCCCAGGTCGTGGCCACTTATACCCCAGGTCGTGGCCACTTATACCCCAGGTCGTGGCCACTTATACCCCAGGTCGTGGCCACTTATAACCCGGGTCGTGGCCACTTATACCCCAGGTCGTGGCCACTTATACCCCAGGTCGTGGCCACTTATACCCCAGGTCGTGGCCACTTATACCCCAGGTCGTGGCCACTTATACCCCAGGTCGTGGCCACTTATACCCCAGGTCGTGGCCACTTATACCCCAGGTCGTGGCCACTTATACCCCAGGTCGTGGCCACTTATACCCCAGGTCGTGGCCACTTATAACCCGGGTCGTGGCCACTTATACCCCAGGTCGTGGCCACTTATACCCCAGGTCGTGGCCACTTATACCCCAGGTCGTGGCCACTTATACCCCAGGTCGTGGCCACTTATACCCCAGGTCGTGGCCACTTATACCCCAGGTCGTGGCCACTTATACCCCAGGTCGTGGCCACTTATACCCCAGGTCGTGGCCACTTATAACCCGGGTCGTGGCCACTTATACCCCAGGTCGTGGCCACTTATACCCCAGGTCGTGGCCACTTATACCCCAGGTCGTGGCCACTTATACCCCAGGTCGTGGCCACTTATACCCCGGGTCGTGGCCACTTATAACCCGGGTCGTGGCCACTTATAACCCGGGTCGTGGCCACTTATACCCCAGGTCGTGGCCACTTATACCCCAGGTCGTGGCCACTTATACCCCAGGTCGTGGCCACTTATACCCCGGGTCGTGGCCACTTATACCCCAGGTCGTGGCCACTTATACCCCAGGTCGTGGCCACTTATACCCCAGGTCGTGGCCACTTATACCCCAGGTCGTGGCCACTTGGGATGAAGTTAAGGTCAAGTTTGTAACGGGACGACAGAAGCCACTCAGTGTCCTGGTCACATGAAAGATACGAGTGCGAGTCTGATCGTCCAAGTGAGAGTTAAGGAAGGTTTGAGACTCTGGAGACAACACAAGTGAGAGTTGATAATGTGATGATAGCTGGAGGGAACAGAACGGTCAGTCTCTTGACTTAGGGATGGGCTGCACCAAGTTAGGCTTCCAGAAGGAAAGACAAGTTGGTTTTAGGACAGAGGAACGAGGCGAGTGAGGATCAGAGCTGGCTCAGTGGAGCACCACTGCACTGCACGAAGACATGTTCCTGAACCATGTAGATAGACCACATATCTAGTGCACCGTTACTGTCTGCCTGGTCATGACATACACCATCACAACTTCTGTTGTTTGGCTTTTCCATATATTCCCTTGTGCTTCATCATCCACTCCTCCTCCACCCTTCCCTCCATCATCACCCACCCCCCCATCCCCACCCTTCCATCGAGTCCATCCCTCCCTCCATTGTCGCCTCTCCTCCCTCCCAATCACCCCCCCCCCCCCTTCACCCACCCCTTCCTTGCGTGTGAATGGACCGCCTGTAAAACATGCAAATAACTGTCACCATTGTCACCCGCATGAATGAATGACGAATGCATGAATGGTAACCCCGGAAGGCTAAGCCATGACGGTTCCTGGAATGTTCTGTATGGTTCCAGTATGGAAAAGATGTGGATCCTTCCACTACTGGAATGGTTAAGATGCTTCCAGTACTGGAACACTCTGGATCCCTCCAGTACTGGAACAGTCTGGATCCCTCCAGTACTGGAACACTCTGGATCCCTCCAGTACTGGAACAGTCTGGATCCCTCCAGTACTGGAACAGTCTGGATCCCTCCAGTACTGGAACACTCTGGATCCTTCCAGTACTGGAACAGTCTGGATCCCTCCAGTACTGGAACACTCTGGATCCCTCCAGTACTGGAACAGTCTGGATCCCTCCAGTACTGGAACAGTCTGGATCCCTCCAGTACTGGAACACTCTGGATCCCTCCAGTACTGGAACAGTCTGGATCCCTCCAGTACTGGAACACTCTGGATCCTTCCAGTACTGGAACAGTCTGGATCCTTCCAGTACTGGAATTGTCATGATATTTCTAATTCTGGAATGGTCTGAAGGCCTGCATTACTGAAATGGTCTGAATGTTTCCATCACTGGAATGGTTTGGATCCTACCAGTGGTGGATGGTCTGGATCCTTCCAGTATGAAAGGTCTGGATAGTTCCACTGCTGGGAAGGTCTAGTGCTTCTAGTACTGGAATGCTCTGAGTTACTGTTAGTTGATGACGCTTCGCTGGTGTTAGATGCGACTAAGAAACTGCATAAGTTTACGTCTGACAGCACGTCAACCCCGGTATACCACAGTGTTCCAATTCACTCTATTCCTTGCACGCCTCTCACCCTCCTGTATCTTCATGCCCCGATCACTCAAAATCGTTTTCACTCCATCCTTCCACCTCCAATTTGGTCTCCCGCTTCTCCTCGTTCCCTCCAATTCTGACACATATATCCTCTTTGTCAATCTTTCCTCACTTATTCTCTCCATATGTCCAAACCATTTCAAAACACCCTCTTCTGCTCTCTCATTTGCACTTTTTACTACCACACATCTCTCTTACCCTTTCATTACTTACTCGATCAAACCACCTCACACCACATATTGTCCTCAAACATCTTACTTCCAACACAACCACCCTCCTGCGCACAACCCTATCTATAGCCCCATGCCTCACAACCTTATAACACTGTTGGAACCACTATTCCTTCAAACATACCCATTTTTGCTCTCCGAGATAACGTTCTCGCCTTCCACACATTTTTCGACGGTCCCAGAACCTTCGCCCCCTCCCCCACCCTATGACTCACTTCCGCTTCCATGGTTCCATTCGCTGCTAAGTCCACTCCCATATATCTAAAACACTTCACTTCTTCCAATTTTTCTCCACTCAACCTTACCCCCCAATTAACTTGTCCCTCAACCCTGCTGTACCTAATAACCTTGCTCTTATTCACATTTACTCTCAACTTTCTCCTTTCACATACTTTACCAAACTCAGTCACCAACTTCTGCAGTTTCTCACTCGAATCAGCCACCAGAGCTGTATCATAGGCGAAGACAAACTGACTCACTTCCCAAGCCCTCTCATTCCCAACAGACTGCATACTTGCCCTTCTCTCCAAAACTCTTGCATTCACCCCCCTAACCACCCCATCCATAAACAAATTAACCATGGGGACATCACGCACCCCTGTCGCAAACCGATCTTCACAGGGAACAAATCACTCACCTCCCTTCCTACACGTACACATGCCTTACATCCTTGGTAAAAACTTTTCACTGCTTCTAGCAGCTTACCTCCCACACCATATACTTTTAAGGCCTTCCACAAAGCATCTCTATCAACCATATCATATGCCTTCTTTTTGCCCTCCTTTCACCCTCCTGCATGTTCAGGCCCCGATCATACAAAATCTTTTTCACTCCATCTTTCCACCTCCAATTTGGTCTCCCACTTCTCCTCGTTCCCTCCACCTCCGACACATATATCCTCTTGGTCAATCTTTCCTCACTCATTCTCTCCATGTGCCCAAACCATTTCAAAACACCCTCTTCTGCTCTCTCAACCACGCTCTTTTTATTTCCACACATGTCTCTTACCCTTACGTTACTTACTCGATCAAACCACCTCACACCACACATTGTCCTCAAGCATCTCATTTCCAGCACATCCATCCTCCTGCGCACAACTCTATCCATAGCCCACGCCTCGCAACCATACAACATTGTTGGAACCACTATTCCTTCAAACATACCCATTTTTGCTTTCCGAGATAATGTTCTCGACTTCCACACATTCTTCAAGGCTCCCAGAATTTTCGCCCCCTCCCCCACCCTATGATCCACTTCCGCTCCATGGTTCCATCCGCTGCCAGATCCACTCCCAGATATCTAAAACACTTCACTTCCTCCAGTTTTTCTCCATTCAAACTCACCTCCCAATTGAATTGACCCTCAACCCTACTGTACCTAATAACCTTGCTCTTATTCACATTTACTCTTAACTTTCTTCTTTCACACACTTTACCAAACTCAGTCACCAGCTTCTGCAGTTTCTCACATGAATCAGCCACCAGCGCTGTATCATCAGCGAACAACAACTGACTCACTTCCCAAGCTCTCTCATCCCCAACAGACTTCATACTTGCCCCTCTTTCCAAAACTCTTGCATTCACCTCCCTAACAACCCCATCCATAAACAAATTAAACAACCATGGAGATATCACACACCCCTGCCGCAAACCTACATTCACTGAGAACCAATCACTTTCCTCTCTTCCTACACGTACACATGCCTTACATCCTCGATAAAAACTTTTCACTACTTCTAACAACTTGCCTCCCACACTATATATTCTTAATACCTTCCACAGAGCATCTCTATCAACTCTATCATATGCCTTATCCAGATCCATAAATGCTACATACAAATCCATTTGCTTTTCTAAGTATTTCTCACATACATTCTTCAAAGCAAACACCTGATCCACACATCCTCTACCACTTCTGAAACCACACTGCTCTTCCCCAATCTGATGCTCTGTACATGCCTTCACCCTCTCAATCAATACCCTCCCATATAATTTACCAGGAATACTCAACAAACTTATACCTCTGTAATTTGAGCACTCACTCTTATCCCCTTTGCCTTTGTACAATGGCACTATGCACGCATTCCGCCAATCCTCAGGCACCTCACCGTGAGTCACACATACATTAAATAACCTTACCAACCAGTCAACAATACAGTCACCCCCTTTTTTAATAAAATCCACTGCAATACCATCCAAACCTGCTGCCTTGCCGGCTTTCATCTTCCGCAAAGCTTTTACTACCTCTTCTCTGTTTACCAAATCATTTTCCCTAACCCTCTCACTTTGCACACCACCTCGACCAAAACACCCTATATCTGCCACTCTATCATCAAACACATTCAACAAACCTTCAAAATACTCACTCCATCTCCTTCTCACATCACCACTACTTGTTATCACCTCCCCATTTCCGCCCTTCACTGAAGTTCCCATTTGCTCCCTTGTCTTACGCACTTTATTTACCTCCTTCCAGAACATCTTTTTACTCTCCCTAAAATTTAATGATACTCTCTCACCCCAACTCTCATTTGCCCTTTTTTTCACCTCTTGCACCTTTCTCTTGACCTCCTGTCTCTTTCTTTTATACGTCTCCCACTCAACTGCATTTTTTCCCTGCAAAAATCGTCCAAATGCCTCTCTCTTCTCTTTCACTAATACTCTTACTTCTTCATCCCACCACTCACTACCCTTTCTAATCAACCCACCTCCCACTCTTCTCATGCCACAAGCATCTTTTGCGCAATCCATCACTGATTCCCTAAATACATCCCATTCCTCCCCCACTCCCCTTACTTCCATTGTTCTCACCTTTTTCCATTCTGTACTCAGTCTCTCCTGGTACTTCCTCACACAAGTCTCCTTCCCAAGCTCATTTACTCTCACCACCCTCTTCACCCCAACATTCACTCTTCTTTTCTGAAAACCCATACAAATCTTCACCTTAGCCTCCACAAGATAATGATCAGACATCCCTCCAGTTGCACCTCTCAGCACATTAACATCCAAAAGTCTCTCTTTCGCGCGCCTGTCAATTAACACGTAATCCAATAACGCTCTCTGGCCATCTCTCCCACTTACATATGTATACTTATGTATATCTCGCTTTTTAAACCAGGTATTCCCAATCATCAGTCCTTTTTCAGCACATAAATCTACAAGCTCTTCACCATTTCCATTTACAACACTGAACACCCCATGTATACCAATTATTCCCTCAACTGCCACATTACTCACCTTTGCATTCAAATCACCCATCACTATAACCCGGTCTCGTGCATCAAAACCACTAACACACTCATTCAG